>NC_060166.1:664839-677908 GCF_021292245.1 Micropterus dolomieu | reverse complement strand
GATGCGGCTGGCTGGGCCACCCCTCACACTTTTATCCGGTTTTACAGTCTGGACCTGCCTTCTGCACCCGGCACCCGTGCGCTCTCCTCCTAGTCGTGCCGTCAGGTTCTGCACGCTGGGGGCAGGCGGGGTTTCGGTATGGCCTAAGTGGGTATCTCGTTCCCATAGTGTCGTCACCGACGCAGTTCGAGTTCCCTCGAAGGGGAACGTCTCGGGTTACGTATGTAACCCTTGTTCCCCGAGAAGGGGAACGAGACACTGTGTCGGTCCACCACACCCCGCCTGGAGTGCCTTGCTTCATAGAAAGGGCTAATGTGTCTTATGTGCCGGCGTGCTTATATACACCCTCCGGTTACGCCGTCACACACTACCGTTCTAGTAACACCAATAGGATTGGAGTAGTTTCATTCATAGTTCAGCCCTGCCACGCCCAGGGGCGTTCCCATAGTGTCGTCACCGACGCAGTGTCTCGTTCCCCTTCTCGGGGAACAAGGGTTACATACGTAACCCGAGACGTTTTACGTTTCAGAGAGCGAGATCAGATAATCCCTAGATCAGTAACTCTGGCAACTGATGCTCACAGGATAAATTGGAAAACCGTCAGTTTCTCTCTGACTCCTCCCCTCCTGCGGAGCCTGAGGCGGCTGTCTGACACACTGTTTCATTTCCTCATTCATTCTGTCGATATCAAAGCACATATCTGAACGCATTTACATCTTTAAAAACTTTAAATCTCGGTTAGATCGGCTATTAGTTTTTTTACCCAAACATAATCTTAAACATGACGTTTTTATTATCAATCTGTCATCGATGTATAGACAGATCTCCTGTGGATTTATCCTCAGCCCAGAATAAAATCTATGTCCGTCTTCAGGTATAACGCTGTGACTCTGTGGACAGTCGCACCGAAAACACTTACTGTGAGCTACATTACTGCAGTAATCACTATTTAACATGCAGGCTAACCTATAAAACTGATCAATGAAGAGTAATCTTTCATATTGTAGTCGCACTGATTGGAACATTCGTAGTAATCATGTGTTTTGACAGCATTAATAAAATACAAAATGAGCAAGATTTTATTAATGTAAAATAGACATCTAAAACTTTAACCTATAGACACATTTCCCACTACAAAAAATAATTAGGCTAACCTGCTGGAGGCTCTGCCTTTATTTACCCGTTGCCATGGTGAATCGTAGGCTAGTATCAGAGCTCCATTGATTATGGCTTTTTTTCATCCCCACGCACGCGCTTCCATCAGGCTCAACATACTCAGAGTTGATTGAACTGATTCTGATCAGCTGTTCTGGAACCGAAAATTCAGAGTTTCCCACCACAGGCTCAATCAACCCAGAGCTCAGGGACAAACTCAGAGTTTGTTAAGCCTGCTTTCTGAAACAGGGCTCTGAAAGCTTTGTTTGCAAACATGTCACCTTTTTCATGCCTTCTTAATTTGCATGTAGGCTACGTGTTTTGGATCAGAGCCAACATTAAGAGCGGAGGCACTTTGGGTCCTCCACACAGTGACTAGACACAAATCCTATAACACGAATTAGGAAATCAGGGAGTTGTTTCAGATGATTTTTCCGGACTCTGACATTGCTAAATCATTCACATGCAGGAAAGATAACGGTGCCTACATTATGACATACCTAATTTCCAAAAAGGCAGGACCATTAGTGCTGATGTTCAACAAGAGTCTGAATCACACCACCAAATGCAGATTAATGTACTATGTACACTCACTCACTCACAAACTCATGCCATCATGATTCTGTTTTTTTTTTTTATGCATCCAACCTGTTTTCATTCCTTTTACATTTGAATATATTTATTTACTTTGCAGGTAATTTTGTGACTGTATTTCCTTTGTACGTTTTCTTTTTTTGATGTCGTAATAAAGGTTTTAAATTTCATTCACAATGGTCTTAAAAATCTTAAATTTGACTAGGTGAAACATGCACTTAAAAGACCTAACTTATGCTGCTCATATAACAGCACCTACATAGGTGTCCTTGAGGACAGAAAGCTAGCCTAGTTTGTGTGAAATTTTTGTAGCACCGCTTGTTCATTCAGTGTTGAAGGATACAAATTCCTGCATCAAATTAATTTCCCAGGATGAGAGATGGAGCTTTGACAGAGAGTGAGAGAAGACAGAGCAGGTGTTTGCCTTCACTAAACTATACAGCAGGACTGGGTCATTTAGGATCTCTTATAACAAAGACTTTGAGTCAAACCAGACTGTTCAAACACACAGTGAAAGATATGCACATATGACATAAACATATGTACTGTACTTTCAAAGGAAACATGCAAACTGCAGGCTTGTTTTTCTCTGTATGCCATGTGGGGAAGTAGCATTATTCTTCTCCTGAAACAAACGAAGCATCTAACCAAGCAAGGTCACAGCTGCGTGTGCCTGTGTGTGTTTTTTTCACTACACATATCTCTAATTCTCTCACTGGCTCTTTTTATTGCAGCTTTATTGTGACTGCCAACAGAGGCTTTAATATACATAACTAGGCTATGTTTTCAGTGGTGTATAAAGATCCTACATAATGAACCGTTATGTTTTTATTACCTTAGAATGAGCCATTTCTATCGTCAAACACCACAGGTAGTGTACAGCACAAACGGACAAACTGCTCTACAGAGGGTGTTTTGTCAGTACGTCAATACATATGGAGAAGACAAAAAAGAAGACAAAGTTGTCTGGTTTGTTAGAAGTAAGAAGAGAAGTGAAATTTGGACAAATGGAGGCCCACGTGTTGTAGTCAGCACAATAGCCGACAGAGCTTGTTGGCCACCGTAGCTTCTCCAGCCCGCTTGCAAAAGGAGGGGTGAGTGGTGGCTGTGTTGTTGGTTGCAATTCGCAACCCTTACCACTAGATGTCACCAAAACTTACACACTGAACCTCTAAGATGCATAGTTTTCATCTGACAGCAACACCTGTGGTCTTGTAGCTCCTTTCCTAGGTAAAGTCATCTGCTGCACAGGAAGTGATGTGTTATGATTGGTATTAAAAACTGTAGAGTTAGCAACAACAGCCATAGATGAGCAAAGAGTGCCACTTCATGCCAGAATTACACTACATCCCATTTATGATTTTCGAGATTGTACAATGTCAGTTTAGGTTATTATGGTGACTTAAATTCCTAAAGATCGGGTAATGATTGAACAGAATTAGTTTGTACAACTTAAAATTAAAAGTATTTATAGCTGTTTTGAACAGCCACACTTGAAGTGTAAAGTAGGATTGTGGGTTTCATTAACCGCCAAATTCAAATGTTGACCTGAAAATGACACTAGAGTTTGGGGGATCACCAGCAATCACCAAATTTTGCGATGATTTATGTAGTATGTTATGGCCTGGCTCAGAGGTCACAGCAAATAGAGGAAACAACAAGTGAGGGATTACTAGAAAAAAGGAGTTTTATCACCAAAAGTAATTTCATTTGACCAATGTAACTTTTTTTTTTCAAAGCTTAACAAATGTGGCTGGCAAAACATAGTGCCAGGTTAACGTAAACGAACAAAAGGATAACAAAGCAACACACCATGATGCTGGGGACAAGGAAGAAGCAAGCAAGCCGGCAACAATCAGGAAGAGGTGGGTTTTATGCAGTCTAGAGACAGTGGCCAGCTGCCTCTGATTTCCCCGATGGCCTCAGCTCCAGCTCGCCAGGAAGTACACCCTGCAAGAAAACACAGACACACACACTCCCTGGCAGAGGCCCTGGGGCCGTCACAAGTAATTTCACAAGATAGGTGAAAACTTTGACCTGCTGATGGCGCTAGATGCTATGCATCAGGGGATCACCAACATCATCAGGATTCTTCCTTTGGACACCATAAATGTACCAATTTTCATGGCAATACATCCTAGAGTATTAGTAGTTTTTGAGATATTTCACTCAAAACCAAAAATGCCAGAGGATCATCAAAGTCAGGAGGATTGATACCCTCCTTTAATAGTTGTGGATATATTTTAATACGTGGACCAACTAACAGACATGGCCATCCATACAGCCATGTGTCTAATGTGGCTATAAACACCACAGCTAAAGCTGCTGTCTGCATGGTGTTTGATTTGATTTGCAATTTTACCAAATGAAAGCTTAATGATCCCTGTCATGTGGAAATTGGGGCATTAAAAAGCAATAGAATACATCAAAGAAGTTAAAAGCAATAGAATACATAAAAGAAAAGCAAATGAGGATGATATATGGTGAATATAGAGACAACCCCCCAAGTCAGACACATTGAGTAGGAAATATGTAAATTAAAATGTGTGAAAAATATAAGCATAAAGCAGGGTTCAGCTCATTAGCAAATGTGTTAAGACAGATTTGTTTTGTTTAGACAATGCATTCCCTCAATTTCCTCTCCATTTCACTCAAGCTTCACTGCAGTGTACATTTCATGTGAACAAAGATACTGCAGTGTTCACACTTTTTTCAGTGTTGTTAGTCTGAATTGTATTGCAGTGCATACCTGGCCTGACCTGTATGACCAAGACTGCATGACACTCGGTCCAAACATCAAATAACATTTTTTTAAATACTATCTAAAGAATGATCAATGGGCAAAATGAATACTAAAACTTTTTCTAAAACTTTTTCCAGCTATTTTTGTTGTAAACTGAAATTGAATGAAAACTGGAAACCGACTACTACTCTGTGAATACTGTCAATAGACGTCCAGAGAAAGCTCAAGGACATTCATCAGGTGTTACCATATCTCCCCATATACAACCACCTGTTATCTTGTGACCAATGTTCTACGATTAGCTAGTAAAACCATTTACACTAATTAGTGTTTTTTTTTTTGCCTTTTCAGTTTTTCCTGATGTTTCTGATGGGTAGTAAACAATAGAAAGCAGCATGTTGGCAAGTTACAATCTTATGATAGTTGCTGTGTTTATTTCATACAGTATAAAAATAAGGTGTAGCTGCTGTTGTGAACCGCATTGTGCTGATAGATGTGTTTATGGCGTTTGTGTGCTCTGAAAAACATCACAGCACGGATAGAAAGTCACAGTTGACGGACTGTTAGCCTAGCATGCTAATACTATGTAAACATTTGGATGAGTCGCGGTGGAAAAGCAGGATAATTGGCGTGTCCACCCGGGTGTCATGTTTCCATCACTGCTGATCGGAGCTGGAGCCGATAAATACCAGTGACTGCTGCAGAGTCATTTGACCGGGAGTGAATGCTGATTGTACACTTTCACACTGAAGACAAAAGCCAGTGTTTTTTTTTTAATCCAGTGATAAAGGGACTTACGTGTACTTTGAGTTAAGATGGTTTTTCAGATGCTCTTTCCAAACTTAATGGTCAGTATGCACAGACGAATGCAACTGGGCCACAATGCTAGTGTCACTAGGCTTGACATGCAAAGATGGATAGTCTATTGAAATCATTGAGAAGTGTAGGGAATAGTGTCTTAGATTCATAGCAGGGCTGCAGACAAACACGTCCACAGACACTTTGAGCCCTTCAGAATCAGCCATCACTCAAAGATAGCAGAAACCAGCTGATTGCATGTCACCACTTATCAATCAGTGTTAGCCCTCTGGGAAATCTACTTGACATTTCAGGTCCCTGGCCAGTCACTGCCAGTGATGGATCCGTTAGTTGGCAGGGAGATGAGGTAACCACCACACAATAGATTGAAACTTCATTTGGCAGACTGAGCAGTTACACACAGTATCTCAGTGCTATCATGACAATTACAGACACAATCTAAATGGGTTTATTGGTCACTCTTGAATGAGCAAGCCAATAACCTTGTGTGCTATTTTACCCCCATTTATATAGTTGGGGAGCTAAGAAAGTTAAAGAGTAGAAAAGGAATTGCACTAATCAGATCAGCTGGAAAAACTCACCGTCAAACCTGTCAGTAATCCTCATTGGATTACAGGAGATTTTCAGATGGTCTTAAATGTTGTAATTTACATTTTTTTCTATCTCATTTAATTCAACCTCATGATTTTGCAATGTTTCCCACAGTGCCTTTTAACTGCCTCAAGAAAACGTGTACTTACCTGTTGCTTTCAGTAAAAGGTGACAGGTTGGTCGGTGTATAGTGTATATAAATATGAATAACATGCCTTTATGAGGGATTTCTTTTTTGAATAAAGTAAGTATAGAAATAATAAAATAATTTTGAATAAAGTAAGTCTAGAAATAAGTCCTTGTTTTTTGTTTCAGCTGTAAAAGCTTTTGTCAAGGTGACAAAGCCTGATAAAAGCTACATCAGCTGAAGTATGTTCTACAATGTTTAATTTGCTCTAAAAATAGGTGGAAGTTTTCCATCTATTATTTTTATAATTTACATTAGGGGGACTGGGCAACTGTCTCCTTTTGACTTGAAGGCTCTACTCCGAGCTTCCTCCAGATGTTTGAGGTTCTTGCCCTGTCTCTAAGCAAGGATTATACTTCATGCGTCCGTGAGTACGCAAGGGTCCTCGTGACGAAAAAATTGTCATCAAAGGGGGTAAACGTAGGGTCTGTGCTGACGTCTGTGTGCCTCCTGTTTTCTATGACCACACGGACAGGTCCGCGCGCCGTCTACGCTACCAGGGCATCAACCGAACTACTGCGCATTTGTGGGACGTTTCCACCAAGCTGACTCCAGAAAGTAGTATAAACAGAAGTAGTCCACGTACGCAAGTAGTCGCACATACTCTTGCAGCACAGTCACCACAAAAGTCCTCATTGGACACGGTCATAAGCCTTCTCCAACTCCAAAAAACACATGTAGACTGTTTTCCAGAAATTCCTTGTGGCTCAGAGGAGAAATGTCTCTTTGGTGGAACTGCTAACAACTCAGACATCTGAAACTTCACAACTAGACAACTTTTTATGAGGAGTCACAAGCCAAAGTAACAGCTGTTACCAGCACCTAGTTCATTACTTCTCTCTGAAATGTAGGGTAGTAGAAAATAGAGTAGCATAAAATGGAAATACTCCAGTAAGTAATTACTTAAAAGTACTTTACTTAAGTATACAGGTGCAGCTCAAAAAATGAAATCTTTTGAGCTGCACCTGTATATCCTTGGTTACTTGTTACTTCCACCATAGGCGAGTTATATCTGTCTCTTAAAGTTAAATATTTGTGTATTTTCTGGCTCCTGCAGTGTGTCCAGATAAGGAGCCAGGACTGCAGCCATGGATGCCAGGACACAGTGAAGACCACCGTGTTACAATTGGTTATGGCAGGAAGGTCCTCCTCACAGCGTCGGCTACGGTCCACTCCATTGAGATTCTCAATGGAGGTAAGTTAGAAAATAAATCTTGTACATTCTTTAAAGTCACAGTGAAATTGTTGGTTTCTTTATCTTCTGTAATGTGGCATTTCTGAGTACACTACAATATGTGGGTGGGACATAGATATGAAGAGAATTTTAATTCACAATTTTATCCCAACCAGGTTCTTGTTCAAACACATCTTTTTCCTCTTTCTGTGACATTTCTATGCTAGCTACAACTCACAAGCTACTGGTCAAGTGTGATTTTATAAACTGGGTGGGGTTAGTTAGTCCCCCTAAATCACATTTTATTGGATCAACTTGTGTATATAACGCAGAGTTCAAGTTAAGTTATTAGAAATATTTTTTGACCAATAACTTAATTTTGTGCTCAAATTTGCTAAAACGGGACAATGGTGTATGACTATAGTAGAATGCGCAGGGCATACATCATCCTCCATGCTTGTGCAGGTGCACTGTCATGGTTATTTGTGTCCGAGCATCAAACTGACAAACACTATTGTAAGGTAGCTAGTCAACTTATCTTATATTGCCCTTAGTACTTAATTATATCTCTCTGTGTACGTGTGTCTGTTTGTTTATCTCTGTTGGTCTGTCCATATGCCCATCTAGTTAGTTAGCTAATTGAGATGTAGTTTTCTAGCTTTACAGCATTCTGTTAAGTCAAGAAGGAGCACTGCAAGTGCATTCACCTCAGCTGAACGTCAGTTTTTTCATGCTTTGTGTCATTGGCTCACTGAGGTACACGTTCCCTAGAAGGGCCAAATTAATTAGATATTTGAGATAATTTGTTCTCAAACTGTAGGCCTGGTTGCTGTTGCACATATATTGTAATATGGGAGTTATGGATATATAGTGCTCTATATTTCATGGTCGCTTTACTGTATGTTGACAACACCCATTGTATGTTTTATGTTCTTAGGTATTTTATTTATTATTTGGTTGATGTGTATTGACTACTGTTGCAAAACAAATTGCCCCTCGGGGACAATAAAGGCTATCAAATAAAATCAAAATAATCACTAGGATAAAGATAGGGTTGGATTTGGATCAGATTCAAACTTAGACATCCCAACAATATAATTTAATTTTGCATGTGTGGGCTAGGTTTTGCAACACTAAATTACTCGTGGATCATTGCATCATTCAAGAACGCAACATCACCAACACTTCATGCCAACACTCCTTGCTGCTGCAACACCATCCACCACCCCAACCTCCTGAGTTTTTTAACTGAATATTCCATTAATTAACCCATATTTTAATTTATCCTTGATAAAGTAATAAATTGTAAAATATTATGGTATTTTTAATGCAATATCTACTGGTTTTAAGGGAATAAAACCTTTTATACGTTTTATATGTTAGTTTTTGGTTTTTCAAATGAACAGACTAACTACGGAATGTCTGGCTACCAACATATTGATTTAAATTAAGTTTAAGTTAAGGTTTTGTGTTGAGTTTTCAAGGGGAAATATTGTTTGATATTGTTGACTTGCTAAGATCAAATGGTTTTTCCATTATGGAGCATTAGTTCTCCTTGCAGAAGCCTCATTGGTGCTCAGATTCTTTGATAGCTCCATCAAAGAGCAGAGCCTTTTCTGCCACATTTAACAGTAGAACCATTTGCTATACGATGTCAGTTCCTTGACAGTGTCTGACAAATTGAATTACTGAAAATATTGTGTAAAGGCACAAACAGGGTAATATTATGAACAAATGTGGTAAAAGCAGGGCCTCCACCTTTCACAGAAAAGTGGCACATACAGGTGATAGCACATACTTGGTGATCTTCAACAGCTATTCACCACTACTGAACTGGAATCATTGGATTGCAGACCTGGCAACACAGGTGGTTGGCCAGCTATATCTTCTGTGTGTGTGAGTGTGTGTGTGTGGACAGTCTGAGCCTAGGGCCATAAATGGTAGGAAGACAGGAGGTGTCTGAGGGCACTGGGGCATGAAAGACCTGCCAAGAGCCTTCATCACTCCCTCTCCCTCTCCCTCTCCCTCTCTCTCTCTTCCCTTTAGGAAAGCTGGTGATTGCTGACACCAACCGGCCCATACTGCTGCGAACAAAACATATTCTGATTGGGAACAAAGGGGAGCTTCACATTGGAAGTCCAGACTGTCCTTATAAAGGCAACCTTACCATCTCTCTTTTTGGAAGGTACAGTTGTATGAAGCATTAAAACATAGTGATTATGTGAGTTTTCAAGAAGTGCCACCAATCAACACACAAGTTATAGTCAATTTAACAATTTCAATCAACCAATAAAATCTCTGATATTCTGAACCTATATTGGACTGTCATTAAAATTCTGATCTAAAATGTTTAATTTAATGTAGTTTAATGGATTACATATTTGTTGTAAAATGGGTGAATATTCAACTGGATGTCTTGTCAGGGCTGTCTTGTGTGCAAGCAGGAACAGGTTACAGGACCCAAATTCAGGACAAGTAGGCGGGACGGATGTGTCTCAGGAGGTAGAGCGGGTTGGCCGTTAATCGGAAGGTCGGCGGTTCAATCCCTGGCTTGCGTGTCGAAGTGTCCTTGGGCAAGATACTGAACTCCGATGTATGAATGTGTGTGAATGTTAGTTTCCGTTTGAGCACTTAGGCTCAGTGTGTGAATGGTGGATGTAGTGTAAAAGCGCTTTGAGTGGTCGGAGCATTTACAGATACAGTCTCATAGAATTTATTAATAAGGGGAAGAAACCAAAGTTATTGCCAACAAAAAACAACAAAGGTAATCCATAACAGAGGTAGTCCGCCGAGCAGCAAAAACACAGTCCATAAACAAATAATCCAGGGGAAGACAGAACAAAAGGATTATCCAAAAACGAGGCAGCAGAAACAGGCAGGCAAGGAAGACACACGGCAGTGGATGAACATACAACGAACCAGCAAGAGCTAAACCGAACCAACAAACATCACCCAAACAATCACAAAAACAAGCAGACAGATCAAAACCACATAAAACATGGAAACAGACTGAAACCAGAGTCACAGAACAAACTGACATAAAACAAGCAAACAAGGAGAGGTAAATAAGAGATGTTACAGAACACAGGACAAGAATCTCACTGGAACTCAAAACACAGAACAGACAAGCAGGCAGAGGAACTGAATCAAAATGCAGAAGCAAAGCTAAATGCAGAAAAATAAATTAAACATCATAAGGCAAACCGAATAACAAACTGAATAACGAGAACAGACTAAAGCAGAATAATCAAAATAATAATGAAACTAAACAGATCAGACCAGAACCACACAACCAGACTCCCCAACAAGACACACAGACAGTATCAGACCAACAAGCACAAACACACAGAAACTAGACACAAGACAACAGACAGGACTGAAGCCCAAACACAGACTAAATGACAGATACAGAAAAGACAAAAAAATAACAAAACTGACTGAGAACTAACTAAACAGAGCAGAGCAGACATTCCCACAGTGTGACATGTCTATTGGAAACCCTAGCTTATTTCCCAGACATGTAACAATTAGGGCTGTTGCTGTGAAGTAATTTGTTGGGGCTTAACAGCGCGGTATGCAGTATTATTGCCATTTTTGATCAATAAAGTAATTTGGTGCCATATAGCATAGTGTGTCTGTGGATCTCACCTCACTGCACAGCGAGCCTCTAACAGCAGCTTTATGGTCTGAGCTGGTTGCTGGGTGCTAGTCAAAGTTACACGACATTGCTGAGCAAAATCATTTCTGTAGTTTGACCATGACTTTTTCATATGTAGCTATATCGTTACCTTCAGGGCATGTCTATCAAACCAATTTACATACCGCAGCAACGCACACACACACACAGCCCGGTGTGGCGCAGAATGGGCTTCCATTCAACTTTAACAAAGGTTACACGTGTGCTGTAGTAACATTATAACTAAATTTCCACAGAAGCAACATTAAAAACAGCTGAAGGCATCCAACACACTACTCTCGTTATTTAGCAAGCTTCAATTGAGACTTACTGTTCACACAGTTTCTCTTGACTGCCCCTCAGTATCTCAACATCAGTCTAACATCGCTGAGCCTGCTAGCCACATTAGCCGTGCAATATGCTAACACCAAGTTAGCTAACCTACAAAACAAAGAGTAAAACAACACAAATACAGCAACACTTAATGTACAGCTTTCAGTTTTAAGTCGGGTCACATACAGCCCATGGCGATCCGTCCTTGAACAGTTAGAAAGCTTTTTTCGTTTGTGGAAATTTTGAAGCACTAATTTATTTATTTAACACGCACTGAAGTGTAAAGTATGAACTTTGCGGTTGTTGCGGTAGAATATATTTAAACTGACGCTTTTGTCCAAGGTCGCACGCCTCTGGAGCAACCAGGGGGTTAAATGTCTTGCTCAGGGACACATTGGTGGACGTGGAACAGTGGGAATCTCTCACACCAAAGGCATGTCCATCCATCGCCATCCCGCAGATATGTTAGCGACGTAGCTCTAAGGATGGCAGTATGGGAATCTACTAACTTTAGTAATCCGCTGACTTTTCTTCTAGTGCCATGTCAGATCGACGTTTAGTCAGCAGCTGTTATAAGAAGGCCGCAGAATTTGATACACACAATCATGTGCCTATCAGGATGATCTGTAATTGCTTACATGATTCTCTTTCACTTTTTATCTACATGTAATCTAACTTCATCACCAGATAAAAATTTCAGTTTGCCCAGTACTTTGGTTTATGACCAAATACCTGCAAAACTAAGGGCATTCACATTCAAATGATGTACTTTGAGTTGAGTATGCTAATTAGTAAATATTAGCATGCTAACATGCTAATGCGGTGTTGGAGGACAGATGACAGAAAACGCGTCACACTTTCACCTGCCACTGTCTTCTATACAGTCTGCTACATGCATTTTACTGACGGCCGTTTTACCAATGCATCGGCGGAGGAAATGCTATCAGAAGTCTTTACATAAAGTTCAACAGAGTAACAGACCCCCCACACCCCCGCGGTAAAGTAAGCGCACCATAAAACGTAGTGGGAGTTATCGTGTGCAGTGCATGACAGAACCATCGGCTGTATGATTGCTGATACGCGCACATTAGTTTCTATCATGGGTAAGTAATAGCTACTCCTGCCAGACAGTAAAGTGTACTAAACTTTACAGTGTAGTGATGTTAACACAGCATATCGTTAGCAAACACCCCAGCCGGTCAGTTTTTGGTTGTCATGGTAATGTATTACGTCCGACTATTAACCACACCCCCATTTTCTGTTTGAGAAAGAACGTTCACCAAAAACGGCAGTTAAAACTGGCTGGAGGGGGGCTTTAATGAATATCACTGTCTAATCACATCAAATGGCTCACATCTCACACATCTGATAAATATCAACCATCAGGTTCAATTCAATTCAATTTTATTTATATAGCGCCAAATCACAACAACAGTTATCTCACAGCGCTTTTCATAAAAGAGCAGGTCTAGATCGTACTCTGTGATGTTATTTACAGAAGCCCAACAGTTCCCACCAAGAGCAAGCACTAGGCGACAGAGGCAAGGAAAAACTTCCTTTTAAGAGGCAGAAACCTCGAGCAGAACCATGGCTCAGGGTGGGCGGCCATCTGCCTCGACCGGTTGGGGTGAGAGAGAGAGAGAGGGAGAGAGAGAGAGAGAGAGAGAGAGAGAGAGGCAGCCTACACAATATACACACAGAGGTACAGACAGTGAAGGTAATGTTGCTATAGACTAAATGAAAAATGGTACAGATATTTATAATAGTGTTAATGGTAACCATCGTAATGTTAATGAT
>NC_060166.1:648438-664739 GCF_021292245.1 Micropterus dolomieu | reverse complement strand
TTTCAGTCGAGACTCTGGAACAGACAACAGACCTCTGCCCGAGGATCTCAAGGTACGTGCTGGTGCGTATGGGACTAAAAGTTCAGAAATATAACAAGGCGAGAGGCCATGAAGAGCTTTAAAAGTGATCAATAGAATTTTAAAGTCAATTCTAAAACATACTGGGAGCCAGTGTAATGAAGCTAAAATAGGAGTAATGTGGTCATATTTCTTTGTTCTGGTTAAAAGCCTGGCAGCTGAGTTCTGGACAGTCTGGAGTCGATCAATAGATTTTTGGGTTAAACAGGTGAAAAGGCTGTTGCAATAATCCAGGCGTGAAGAGATGAAGGCGTGTAAAATGGTCTCGGTGTCCTTAAAAGTTAACATAGATCGAATTTTTGCTATATTTCTAAGTTGATAAAAACATGATTGAACAAGCTTTGTGGTGTGCTGCTCAAAATTTAAATTAGTAGTGTGTAATATAAACTGTTTGCCTACAAAAGCCAGAAACTAGACATATACCAGATGTCTGATGCATAAACACATCATTTTAGATGCCTGCAAACAAGGGATATCCTGATGACAAGTGGCCAGACATCTCTTCCTCAAACTATAGACCAGTCACACAACAATGTTGTTCTGCTGATTAAAATGTGTCTTTCCCTTGTAAGGCTGAAACCCATGATGGCATACCATCCAACCAGACAGGAGATGTGATCTACAAGAATGACAAGGACTATGGCTTTGTCTGTCTCAACAAGGACCAGGCTCATGGCCTCTGTCACAACTACAGGGTCCGCTTCCTCTGTGGAAAACTGGGTATGTTCATCACATACTGTCAGTGTCTGTGTATATGTTTGTGAGTATGGTATGTATTTGAGTATCTGTGTGACACTTCCACTTCTGTAAGTATACAGCCACAAAACACCCCAGAGTCACAAGTACTGCTCCAACCATTCTGAGCGGACCTCTGTTTGGGCTTGTCTGTAGTCTGTGTGTTATGTAGCAAGTGCTAAGAAGTGTTGGCGTGATCTTTTGTCAGGTTGTCACTTGGTACAACCCATTTAGTAACTATAGCATACGATCCAGTAACTACTTAACCTTAGATATCCCTTGTGTTTGCACTAATGTTGGCAGAACTGGTTTTAGGTACTACGCACCTTTTAAAGTTGCACAAACTAGTAAAGATTTTAAGGTTTGTGCGCACGCATGGCACCTGCTCTGATTTTATGCCATAGCTGACACATGCCTCCTCAAAACTGTAACTACACATTCGGGCTATGGTTGCTATAGAGATGCTACAGTGGGACTGCAAAAACTACTTGGTCAGCTTGGTCTGACATTACATTTTCTCCTGTTGAGATTGCTGAGAGTGAAGACAACAACTTTTGAATAACACACACTGCAGACTTTATTTTCAACATTTTTGCTGCTTTGAATGAATTAATGAACATAAAAACAAGTGCACAGCGGTAGTCTCCTATTCAGTAATGAAACTAGGCAAAATAAAGTTGCATAAAAATGCATGTAGCCCACTGCTACTTGTATCACAATGAAAATGAAGGAATGTAAACTCATTGTGGGGAAATAACTGAGGGGTTCTGCGAAAATACAGGGTGCCGGGACTGTTGCTGTGAACCATCTGGTGCTTATTGTTCATTCTCTTTGGGTGTTGTGCTGTGCAAGGGCTCTGTTTGTTAATTCAATGGACTGAATCTCTTGACAAAGCTGGGGAACAGAGAGTGTCTGGTATGATGACCTCAGGATTGCATCTCTGCTTTTTGCTAATGACATACTCCTTCTGGGTTTTTAAACCTGTACTTCCAACGTGCACTGGAATTGTTTGCAGCCGACTGTAAATCGGCACTAATGAGTTGTCAGCACATTAAAGATGGGGTTGTAACTAGGAGTAGTGCAAGCGGAGGAATTCTAGCATCTCAGGGTCTTTCATATCAAGTGATGGGTAAGATATAATACATGATTGATGGGGCAGATTAGTGCTTTGTCAGCAATAATGACTTTGGTTACTCTTTTGGCTGAAGAGGGCTTTAGGTGCACCTCTTGTTTTGCCAGTCAATCTCTTCCAACCCTCATCTATGGTTATGAGCTTGTGGCAGGGTGTCTGGGGTGACTCTGAGAGACTGAGTAGAACAACTGCTCCTTTGCATTCAAAGGAGTTAGTTGTGGTGGTTCAGGATAGATAGATGACTAAAGAAATAGCACAGACATAACAATTATTAAAGTGTGTGACTCTGTAGGCCTGTGTGAATGCAGCAGTATGTGTGCCAGCTTTGCTGTATTCTGTGAGCTCTAACTCTCACCCTCTCCACCCGTAGTTCACCCACAGGCCTCCATTTCCATCGATATGTTGTCCAACAGCAGCATCTTGGAGCTCGCCGACCAGCCCCAGGGCTGGGTGTCCGGGGATCGGGTGGTGGTGGCCAGTACGGACTACTCCATGCACCAGGCAGAAGAGTTTACCCTGTTGCCCTGCCCTACCTGCACATCCAACCAGGTTAGGGTCCAAGGTGAGAGAACCAGTGACCTACAGTGTGTTACCTTACATGACAGGGTTTGATGTTGCTTGGGAAACATTTATGTACTGACAAGGCATTTCAACTTATTGTATTCAAGTTAAGGCTCAGACTAACTAGATTTTTAAGTATTGGCATAAAGTCTCTTCTTTAACATGTTTGTGAGCTGACATTTTGACAGTAGCTGTTGTTGTAGGGGAGAGTGTAACTGACTGTCTCAGCTCGTATTGTCCTTGCCTGTACTAGGTTTTGAAGTGACCGTGACCTTGACCGTGAATTTTACTTTGGACCAGACATTTCCTATGCTGATTACTGCTCAATAGGCATATTTACGTACTTAATCAAAAGGACCAGGCACCATGGCGGGTGCTGTGATCGCTCCAGAGGAGAGGGAAGAGAGCCAGAATAAAGTCCTTGCTGGCCCAGCTTGCTCCTGGTAAATGTCCCTTCTGGAAGAAATGGGACTCATACTGCCAAACACCGGGAAATCGAAGACTGTTAAGCCCACATCTTTACACAGACCTGCCCCATCAATGTTCCTGACAGGGCCGACCCGTGGCATAGGCAACATAGGCAGTTGCCTAGGGCGCAAATTGTCTGGGGCTATTACAAGGGAAGATTTTCAACTCTGCCCAGCTGCTGCGACACCGGCATATGCCGTGATAGTAATAAAGTGCACCTCGCGCTGAGAGTCCAGACAGTTGTGACGAGTCGTGTCGTTATGTAGAGTTTTGCAGTTTAAACATTTAAAACCTGAGGCACAGCCTCGCTGAGCTGAGCTGCTTAAATTAACATGTGTGTGGAGTGTTTTCCAGTTGGTTTCGGTTTCACATGCAACATGTAGAATGTGCAATGTGTCAGTCAAACGGTCTAAAGATGATAATTCCAGCCAAGCAATAAGTGATGCACAGCAGAGTAAAGGACAGGTAGACTTAAAAAATATTATGTATATAAATAATGAATCAGTCTTGTTATATTACGACTTTTTTCTCTACATGTCAGAGAACACAGATATTTGGGAGAGAATGTGCAGAAAGTTTTGAACATGAGCAAAAAACCTGTTGAAACACAGGAGCTATTAAAGTCCAGGAGTTTATAACTAAATTAAAATTAACTTACTTGAGGTGGAAAGGTGCCACATGCACATCCCAAACAAGACACAAAAAGGAGGGAAGGCTGAATCATGCTGCATGTGTGCTGCGTTATATTCTATTATTTTTTTATATTTTGAATTGTCACCTGCTGCCTGAATTTCGTGTTTCCTTTTACATAAATGACCTTTCCACCATAATTGCGAGAAATTAAGTCTTCAATGCTAAAGATTTTCTGGGGGAGGACTCCCAGATGCTCCTCTTCATTTCTGTCCCCTCTGCCACTGAAATCTACCCCATAATGCAAGAAACTCTCTGTCTCTGGGTTGACACACAGTTTATGGAGGGACACATATATGTCTGGTCCCCCAATTTAGGCTATCATGTGGAGGTTGAAAAGTATGCTGATCTCACTTATTCATTATTGACCATGATTACTGACTTGGCTGTTCATCTATACATGCTAAAATTGTGAGTTTGGTTGCTGAATGTTTGAAACAATACCTGTGAATAAAGGAGTGATGACTCCCACCCCTAGGTGAACTTTTAGGATTGGGCATGGTGGTGGGGGCGGCAATTTAAAATTTCGCCTAGGGCTTCAATATTGTCAGGGCCAGCAATGGTTCCGGAGCGCACAACGGGCACAGCTTTCTGTGAGAGTGCAAGGCTCTGGCGAGATCAGAGGAGGCGGCTGCGTGTTTACATGGTGATGCTTGGTGCTCAAATGCAGTCAAAGTGGATGGGCACTGTTTCCAATGTCAGACTTTTACGAAGCCTGCTGGCAGGAAGAGTCCCATTTCCTCCAGACCGGACATTTACCAGGTGCAGCCTTAAGTCCAAGCTAGGCCAGCAATGGCTGTATCCTGGCTCTCTTCCCTGGAAGACTTTTGAAGGAATTTCATTTTAAATTAAAATGGCAAGTTACGTAAAGTCAACTTTACCTTTACAGCACATAAAACACAAACCAAAGTAAAATGTTCTACAAGGTTAAAAGCAAAAGGTGACAGAACAAGAAACAAACTGGACTAATGAATAAAGATCAAACACATATCACAAGTGAAAATACATGAGACACACAGAGGTAAAACTGTGTTTCAAATCAATTTCTTATAATGGCATTGCATTCCGGTAACCTTTAACGCAGTCAGGCAGTTTGTTTCACAGTTTTGATGCTGGAATAAAAAAAGCTTAATCACACTTAGTTTGAGTCTGGGTCTACTATAATACAAAAAAACACAGAAAGATTATAAGTTAGATCTCCATTAAAGGAACTGAGGGGTTTCTTAGAAAGTGATTAACAAACAATTCTTTTTTTTACATATAATTTATATTCTCTAATATTTTTAATGTATGTGCTTCTTTATTTATTTCTGTAATTACCCCTATGTAGTAGTGAATTGTACTACTAGTACTATTGTTACTGAGAGAGTCCTCCTGTCCTGTGCAGGATTAGAAACTGGGTACCTAAACACAAGGGTTTCACTGGAAATTATGCATGCATGAAGTAAAATTCCAGTTTGTTTTCTGCATAGACAAAGTGACAATTGGAGCCTAAGATTGGCGTTAATCCGGTCAGGTTGAATTATTAATACAAAAGATTAATAACTGCATTATAGAAATTATCTGGTTTCTTTGGTACAAATTTTAAGTAAATCCTGTTTACAACTGAAAAAGGAAAACCATACCATAAATACTCAGGTTGTATTTTCAGAGCTCAGGCAATAGGCTTTTTCAGTGAAATTGTATTTGGAAGTATTTGAGATCTTGGAACACTGCAACATAGTGTAAAATTTGTTTAATGGCTCAGTAAACACAAGCAGTCGGACTATCAGACAGGCTGGAAACTATTTCTTTGGTGAGAAATCACAACTGATACATCCAATGGCTGGAGCTACAAAAATAAGACCCAAGTTCTAATCGACAGTTGTTTTCCTACAACCTCACACCCAACAAACACACCCCAAAAAGCTAGGGTGTGTTTGGTAGAATTGTCCACTAACATCAGTTTACTAACCTATTTTGAGTTCAGTGCTTCTTTGTTTGGGCCTTGTTGTATGAAGTTTTAAAGCCAAAGTTTATGATGAATGGCGGAGCAGCTGCCGGTGTTTGTTGTCCTCTCTCATGTGTGGCCACACGGACTAACAGCAAACTCATCAGATGTTTCCTAAAGATAAACATTGTTCATGAGTCCCGCACCTCGAGTCTGAGTCAAGTCTGAAGTCTTTTAAGGATGAGTTTCAAGTCGAGTCTAAAGTGACTGTGTGTGCGACTTAAGTCGGACTCGAGTCCGAGTCTCAAACTCTGTCCCTATCTCTGGTAGACTACAGATGGTGGTGATATATGCATAGAGGATATTATTACTATTATTAACTACTGTATTCTCTGTTCTGCAATTATTTAATGCTATTTAATGTTATCTTGGATTTTTAAGATGATGATTCAATCAGTTAGCCACTTAATAGCTATATTTACGTCTAATATCGGGGAAAGGCAAGCCGGAATTCTGCCACCTGCCCCTATCCTGACTTTATGCTGGCAGTTCTCTAGTGCTCCACAACTGACTGTGAGTGTCAGGGCTGATGACATATTTTGCTGACATTGATTCGAGATTTGAGTTGGCACTTGGCTTATATCTTTTACAATTGAAAGATGCATTATGGAATAGTTATGGCTCACTAGCGCAAGCACAAACAACACTGCTGGTTTGAATGTTTAAATGATTAAGTCATAACATTTGATATGACGTGAAATTAACGTGTGACAGGCAACATTATCTATTCATCTCACTTTCAATTTTAATTTGATATTAAACATCCACATACATGATCAAACATTTATGGTGTATCAGACATAATTATGTTTTTCATAGACTAATTCATAGACATATACACAGAAACTGGAGAGGAAACGTTATTTTAATACTTTTGGAGAGTTATGAGTATGTTGGAGTTTACTGACAGAGCCAGATAAAAGTTTGCTTTTATCACGGCAGCTCAATAGTTTGCACCACGGCCCCCACATTCTCATGTCACATTCATTTTTATACATCACACGTGTGTGAAAACCAGCGTCTTAAACCTTTTTGTGCATAGGCAGCATTTATACATGAGGGCCCTGAGCACAATAAAATGTCCTAAACTAAGAAAAGTGATGATGACATACAGACTGAGTGAACACAGCCTGGCCATAGAAAAGGGTCGCCACAGACAGAGCTGGCTACCACAAGAGGAGAGACTCTACCTGTCCTGTGTCACACTGGGAGCAGAGATAGAGCTGCTTTCTAACCTCATGCCCTAAATACAAAAATGTACGAGAAAAACATTTCCCAAATATACCCCGAATTCGAATTCATATCAGACACACAGAAACTCCCCTGTTTACTGGGAGAAATGCCCAAAAGCCAAATCGTTGCAGCAAAATATATCTCCTCATGCCACAAACTGAGGACCACCAGTGGAAACTAATATGAAAAATAAATAATTGTTGTTGTTTGTATAAAATTACTGTGACATTATCACAATTATTATTAGTATTATTATTGTTTGTTATTTTAATAATTGTCCCTTGGCAGGACTTATTTACAATGTACGATATATTTTGTTTTTTTTACTCTGTCTTTTTTAATTTAATTTTATTGTTTGTCAAATAGACTTACTGCTTTGACAGCATTGAATTGAATTGACAGACAGGGCAAACAAAACAAACACACGGATGGGGAGAACACAGCAGAAACACTAGGAAAGGGAGGAGCCGTACCGCTGACCATAACAACATCTCTCATTTTGAACAGACCTGTGTTATTAAACTGCACTTGCTGTTACCACTAATTACCATAGGCATTACAAATTCAACAAACATCTTAAGTATCATAACTGTAATTTATTGCTATCTTTGCTTGCAAAATTCTGAAAAATTCAGGTTGTGATCATTTCTTTTATTGAAGAGAGAGTGAGTGAATGTGTTCCTCCTTTAGATATAGTGATTTGGAATAAACTCCCTGTTAAAGTATGGCATTTCTATCTGCCTGAACAGATTTAAATCACTGAAACCATTTAAATTGCAATGAATCCATCAAAGAGCATTAAGGCTGAATCTACAGAGGGGTGTGTGTGTGCGTGTGTGCGTGCGTGTGCGTGCGCATGCACGTGAACATTAACACAAAGTCTAATAGAGGCCAAGTTGACACAGCCTAGAGCATTGTGTGGGAGTCAGTGGAAGGTGTTTGGACTGAATCAGGGCCAAAGGAATGTCTCAGTCTGCATGCCGGAGTACTGTGTGTTGCTGACTGGGTTCATTCACGCTGACACACAGATATACAGACACGGACACATGGAAACGTATGCTGGTTTGAACACAAATATTTCCCTCTCAGCAGAGTTCACATTCTGTAGAGTTATTCAGGTCAGCCTTCACTGTTGTTCTGTATAATTAAAATAAAAATAATAAATGTCAGCAGTAACCGTGTTTTTCCTCGGCTCTCTGACGTCACCGGGTGTTAGGCCATGCAAATCCTGTTTTTGTGAGCCCGTGGCTGCTCCTCAGAGCTCCTGTCACTCTCCTCCTGACTGTAATCCATGTCATTAATTCCTGCCTGCGTGCCACTTTGCAGCACCGTTTTTGAACATGCAGTGATAATCAGGTCTACTCCCCAGCCCCTGAGGTTATGCGCAATCAGGGAGGGTGTTTTTGTTGTTGGCAGCTGAGAGCTGGGAGATGGCTGAGAAAAAGACAGATAGCCCAGGGCTATTTATCAGTTTGAGTCCAATAACTTGTGCCTGGGTTTTACATGTTGAACTTTTGACAGTTATAAATGGCATAAATGATGATTAGTGTAGAAAATAAATGTTGGGGAGTGGATCTATGGCCTTGAGCAGTGATGAAGGATTTAGCATTATTCTATTTCTATTATATATTCTAGGGCTGTGCGATATGACAAAAAAATTCATATCCTGATATAGATAATTTCACATCCCAAATAATAGATATCCCGATATAGAACATTTTTTGTAAATTCAATGAAAGATGGCATTTCCAACTGGAACTGCCATAGGATATTCTCTGCATTAAGTTATAAAGATGGGGTAAGTGTAAACTTAGAAGGAAGAAATCCAACATCATGACAAATAGCATGATAGAGTGAACAACGACACAGCAATATAACTAATGATAGCTAGGTTGTGGGTTAGAAAACTGATGCTACTTGCTGCTGCAAAGCTATCACGAGAGGACGAGACTGTCCAAGAGCAACACAGCATCTCCAGACAGCGATACTCATAGCTCTCCTGCTGCTACAGCTAACATCACCGCAGCGTCTTGGCGAACTATAAAGTCACCTGCATGTCCATGGGCAAGTCGTTTAACGTTACCTGACTGACACACAATTCATGGCTGCCACTGCTGGATAGTGGTGTGTGGCTCGTCCATTATATTTCAGAAATTTCTTCTCCACAACACTGGCAGGTGTGGAAGAACGGGCCGCAGTGAAGTTAGTTTCAAGTTGGATATTTGTTTTACGTTGGACATTTGATAGATGTTGAATTCCAATGTAAAGTTAACTTCACAGCTGTGCATTGTGTCTTTCCCTCACCAAAATATTATGGTAAAGTGTGGAATTTGTGACTCAACGATATAAACGATAGAGCATAATTGAGCATAAAGCCAGGCTACATCTCTCCAGGTCAGTTTTCACTATGAGATTTAAACATCCACTGAGAACTGATCATTCCCAACAAGTACATAAAGAACCAGTCAGCAAACTCTGCATGACTGACATGATGACCCCTCTCAAAAACACACAAACCCCATTTACAAAACTGGGTCAGTAGATACATTACATGGTCAAAGTGTGAGGACTCCTAAACATAAGTGGCATGTGAAAATGCATCACAGGTTTCTGAAACAATGGACATACTGTTATGCCAGACTGTTTGCTCACATTCAAGAGCATCAGTGAGGTCAAACACTGATGTTAGGCAATGAGGTCTGGCACATGGTGATCCAGTGCAGGCCTGCCATATTCTTCTCGCTTTGTGCATGGAGTTGTTGCCATGTTGTAATCACACGTTTGTTTAAAATATTATTGACTGCTGTAGCATTAAAAAACCACTTCATGACTAAGCAACCAAATAAGGAAAAATTATCAGAACATCCCCAGAACTGTCCACGTACCATATAGTTGTAGGCAAGTTTGTTTCTAATATTGCATGGGTTATTTCTGGCATTAGACGTACTCAGAAACTGATTTTGGTAGGTAGTGTAAGTTTTAATTTAGGCATTGTTTCCAGAAATCTGCCATTGTTTACCTGATTTGAATGAAAGACCAATCACTGAACAGGCGAATGGTTTGATTATTCGTTGGGTATAGGAAGGGTTCATGCTGATGTCTGATTGAAGGAGAGCGTTGTCATTCATATCTTGAACAGCCTGTTTAAATTTACATCCATCTCCAAACAAGACAAATGAACACTTTGAGCTGGCTTTGTGAGGCTTTAACCATTACTAGATGTAGAAAAGTCATTATTTAAGTATATGGGGTCATATGTGTGCCCACAGTGTGGGATTTCCGTGTGCACACAGTAAGACTTTGGAAAGCACACAAATTATATATTGAAGAGAAAATAAATATTTGAGCAAATAAAAATTTGTTTTGGCCTGCTCAAGTCTGCCTACACTTGCTCAGTCTCTGCTCTTTGCTCTAGCAGGCAACTGAGCACCGGCTCACTCTTCTCTCACCGCTGTGTGCACTCTCAACTCTGCCTGCACGCTCGATCAGCTTTCCAGTGTATTACAATGTGCCACAAACCAGCCAATCACAGACTTGGAGAAAGTAACACTGATTGGCTGTTTTGTATCCAATCGGGTAAGAGGTTTTTTTTGAGAATATGGCTGATAAATGGCGCTTTGGTAGCACTGCCGACATCTTGGCCTGACAACTCCAATAGGACAACAGCACAGAACCATTTTCAGATAAGAGGAACTGTATGACAGTAAACACTAGGTAGTAAAGTAGGATCTAAAAATAATTCTATTAAGCCTAGGCTGTTGCTGTTTGAAGTCTGAGCTGGAGCGAAAGTATTCATTTGTACTTTTTGAGTCCTTGCTGTGCTGGTGGAGGGAGTAGGAGGAGAAAAGAGATTAAGCATGTGGGTGTGATCTTCTGTCTCTCAGATTTTGCACTTGAACATTTCTTTGATATCTTTTTTTTTTTTCTCGTCGCTTTGTTTCTCCTAATCAGCACATTTGTGTTGTTCAGGATGTGAATGTGTAGGAGTGGAGGATGCGTGGAACAGCTGTTATCGTCACTGCACCATTCTACCTCTTACTGTGTTATTTTGCTGCCCTTTTCTTCTTGTCCCTGACTTTCATGTGATCCTCTTTGTTCTCCTCAGCCTCAATATAATTTGCTGAGGTGTAAATTGGACACTATGTGAAATGCATAATACTGTAGCTTTGACCCAGTGTGAGTGTGAATATTGCTGCACAACACACCTCAGTTTTGCCCTGTCTTCACCTGTTTTTCATTATTCATAACATGGTGTATATACTGTTAATGATACTCATGATCAGTTATTTCTTTGTAGGCTTTTTGTGACACCAGAGAACATAAATGTACAGAATAACATCACCACTGTCCAGTGAATGAGTTTAGGGCTGCAGCTAATGATGATTTTAATATTCGAAGCTTCGATATTTATATATATTATATATATTTATATTTCAACGATTCATCGATGCGTCGTTTAAGATGTACTTTTGCTTGGTGGCGGAACCCCTCCCCCCCGACCGTAACGGGATCAGCTGTGCACGTTTATAGGAGATAGATATTTATTTATCCTTTAGGAACTTCATAGTGTGTCATACAGCAAACATCAGACCAACAACCAGACAGCTGCTTTACAATCACAAACATGAATGGGACACACACACTACAGGAACTGACAGCGGCTCTGTCACCCGACGCTGGTCTCCAAACCACGTTTTGTCAAGAAAACACACGTGAAATGTGAAACGTGAAATGAGCGATCCTGCACACGAAACAGCTTTTTTTCTTATTATAAAGATGGCGATCATAAAGACAAAGAATCTGGGTGAAAGGATGGATTAGCACACCCTGCAGGTAGCAGGGATTGTCTGAGCTACAGAGAGAGCTGCAGGGGAGTTATAAGGTGCAGCTCCCCGACACCCAGTTAACTCATGACTGTGAGGTCACAACTCACGGCCAAAAAAGGAGAACAACAAACGCACGTGGTCACATTATCAGCTGAGGTCTGCAGCTTACTTTGGCTTCAACTCAACAATCAATCATGATTTCAGCTAAATGCTAACGTTGCTGTTACTGTTACCTTGTCTGTGGTCCGCTGGCAGAACACCGGCTGCTTTCTGATCAGGCACCGCCATGCTGTTGCCGAGGCAACATAAGTTTCGTTTTACGGTGGACGGACGGTAACATTACAGAGTTGTTTTCTTTAGCTTGAAATAATCCCATACTTTGGACACTTTCTTCTTTGTCCCTCGCTATTTTCTCTCTTTTCCTCCAGTTTGCAAACAGCTCCATCATAATCACGTCGTGTTCACATCGTAAGCGTGATGTGCCACAGGAATAAATGTCCCTGCGAAACACTGTGCTGTAAAGTTACTTGGATTAAAGGAAGCATCGATGCAAAGAATTTGTGTCGAAACATTTTATGAATCGATGTTATCGATTTAATCGATGAATCGTTTCAGCCCTAAATGACTTACCTGTCAGTCTGTTGAGTTACCTGAGTCTGTAAGTTCATCTTTACCGCTCTCGGTTAACTTTAGCTAGTGTGAACACAACCAGGAACTAAAAGGAAATAATGTAATTTTTTCTTTGGTCCAGACCACAGACTTTATGAGAAGATGTGGATGTAGCCACTGTGACATCAGCCTTTGCTTTGTGGACTACCGTTCTGTAGTCTCGAGTTTGCTTTTGTGTCCATCCCCATGCCTTTTTTTGGAGCCAGAAATGACCATATTTGGGCGAGAGGGTGGAGCTGGGGAAGAGGGAGGTTAACCTTAACTTTCACAGCGTCAGTGACAGCGACAGTTTTATTAACTTACATTAATAGAGTGCTGCAGGAATGAGTCCTAAAACCTGGAAATGAGTCAGCATTTTAGCACATTCTCTTCCCTCGTCTCAAAGTGAATGGGTTTTTTGTTAGATGTCTAAAATTAGGTCTGTGGTTAACAGAGATGTTCACGTTTGTTCTACAACATAAAATATGTCAGTAAATACCCCACTCTTACATCGTCATCCTGAAAATTTTGAAATACAATGAAGTATTATTTATTAGTTTAAAGGGCATATTATGTATTGGGATATATTTAAATTAAAGATTTATTAAGTATACAATCTTTTTAACTTTTTTATACAACTTATCTAGTCGGTGGATTTTTTTGCAAATAAATAAGTTCAAGTCAAATTGTAATTTCCCAGTTAAAAGGCTTCCAGTACCTCTTTTTTCCCTTGCATGTCAAATTGGTGGGTGTAGCAACCCGCCAATTTCCATCCCTGCCTGGCTACCCTTACCCAAGAGTTAAAAACAAAAAGGTACAAACTGGGCAGTAGGCTACAGTACAGTAGGTAAGCAGTGTTCCTGCATCCAAAAGCTACCTGGTTACTTAATTTTTGCATTTTTATATTACATTAATTATTAATATTATCTTAATATATTTATTACACAAAAGCTTTTCCTTTGTTCTACTTTATTCCATGCATAAAATGTTCACTGTCACTGCCGTGTGTAATTATTAGATTATGTTTATTGTTTGGACGAACTTCAGTAATGAGTGTTAAAACACACAGGTAATTTAGGCCAAAACCTGAAAGAGACTACATTTGTGCTCCTCTGTTCAGTTTGGAAGGGGCATGGCCCCGAACCCCCCCTAGCAGGAAATAACTTTGCTATTTCTAAAAACCGGGCTATGGCCCCACTCATGGTCAGCTTTCCTCTCTCTTCCTCTGCCTCTGTCTCTCTTGCTCGCTCTCACACACACAGTCTTAACAAACTGCTCTACATAAATTAAAGTTTGAAAATGTGTGTCTATGTGTTATGTAGCATTGTGAGTGCCTCTGTGTGTTCACCAGCGCTGCTTGCCCATTGTCCTTTAAAAAGAGAGCTTCACCATTATGTCCTCCATCACAATTATCTGAAACATCTGTTCAGTTGCACGCACACACACACACACACACAGCAAACAAACAATAAAGTGTACTTTTCTCAGTCTCTGGTGAGAACTGGCATCTGGTTGAATGGAATGTTTAGTAGAAACAGTGAAGCTATAGATGTCTCTATATTGTGGTTGTTGTAATGTTTAATGCCCTTGAGCTGAGGTGCGATGTCTCTATGTGTGTGTGTGTGTGTGTGTGTGTGTGTGTGTGTGTGTGTGCATGCCTGCCTGTGTGCTTAAATGCATGTGTTCGTGCAGGTAAGGCACAGTTCATCCACATGGGTGAAGAGGTGGACGGGGTGGATATGAGGGCAGAGGTGGGGCTGCTGAGTCGTAACATCCTGCTCCGTGGTGTAATGGAGCCTGGCTGTTATGGCAACGAGGCCTGCAAATTCTTCAACTTTGACACTTTTGGAGGACATTTAAAGGTACGGTCTTGTTCTGACTTTGTAATTTACAGGTACAGCTACTATGATTTGAGCTTGACAGTTACTGTAATTCTTGACTTTGGAAACAGCAGTTGACAAAACAATCTTAACTCAAGGTTCACTTACTAGCTTTTAACAGAGATGTCACGAAGTGCTTCACAAAAGAAATAAAGCATCCAACATACATACAGACATAAAACACCATAAAATAGAAATTAAAAGAAAAACAATTTCACCAAGGCAAGTCTGAACAAATCTCTTGAGCTGCTTTTTAAAGGTGTCCAGAGGGAGAGAGTTCATAGGTTTAGGAGCCACAACATCAGAAGCACAGTCCCCTTTATTTTAAGCTTAGATTGAGGAACAACAAATGGATCCTGACCAGATTACCTTAGAGACCTGCTGGTAATATAGGGCTGCAGTAGATCCCCAAGGTAGGCAGGTACATGATCATGCAGGGCCATGCAGTGTAATATAGTCTAAAGCTCCAGAACAAGCCAGAAAGTTGACCGTCAACAGGTACTCTGATGTTTGGTCTTTTGCTCTGTTAATGTATGTAAATCAGAGGTTTTAATTCACTTCACTCCCAGTATCCCGAGGAATTACGTCCATATTGGACAAACCATCCATCCATCCATCCATCCATCGTCAACCGCTTATCCTGCGTACAGGGTCGCGGGGGGGGGCTGGAGCCAATCCCAGCTGACATCAGGCGCAAGGCGGGGTACACCCTGGACAGGTCGCCAGTCCATCGCAGGGCCACACATAGACAAACAACCACTCACGCTCACACCAATTTAGGGTAACCAATCAACCTAGACTGCCAACCTAGACTGCATGTCTTTGGATGGTAGGAGGAAGCCGGAGCACCTGGAGAGAACTATTGGACAAATCAGCACCTTGCTATTTAGGTCTACCATGGGGGACCATAAATGTCTGATCCAAATTTCATGACAATCCATCCAGTATTGGGCAATAAAGTAGTATGACTAAACAATCTCAACTCAAGATTAGCTTTTCCTGTAGGTTTCAGCTGTATCATGTATGTATCATATCAGCAAATGATGGATGAATGATCAGATCCATCTCTGTGACAACCGGACAAACTCCAGTTGAAAGCTCTGGAAAGAAGCTAGTAAGTGGAGATGTGGAGATTCATCCACATCCATCCATTGACGCCACCACCCCACTGCTACAATGGCTGAAGAAAAAGGATTACAAAGCTCCTGGATGCACAGTGCGCCATGTGGCCATTCACACACACAAATATTTCCACATACAGGTGCTGGTCATATAATTAGAATATCGTCAAAAAGTTGATTTATTTCAGTAATTCCATTCAAAAAGTGAAACTTGGATATTATATTCATTCATTACACACAGACTGATATATTTCAAGTGTTTATTTCATTTAATTATGATGATTAAAACTTAAGACCAATACATAAAAAGGATTTTTAGAAATGCTGGCTAACTGAAAAGTATGAACATGAAAAGTATGAGCGTGTACAGCACTCAATACTTAGTTGGGGCTCCTTTTGCCTGAATTACTGCAGCCATGCGGCGTGGCATGGAGTCCATCAGTCTGTGGCACTGCTCAGGTGTTATGAGAGCCCAGGTTGCTCTGATAGTAGCCTTCAGCTCTTCTGCATTGTTGGGTCTGGCGTATCGCATCTTCCTCTTCACAATACCCCATAGATTTTCTATAGGGTTAAGGTCAGGTGAGTTTGCTGGCCAATTAAGAACAGCGATACCATGGTCCTTACACCAGTTCCTGATAGCTTTGGCACTGTGTGCACGTGCCAAGTCGTGTTGGAAAAATCCCTATTGCTTGTCCACTTTTTTCTACCACATCTTTTCCTTCCCTTCGCCTCTCTATTAATGTGCTTGGACACAGAGCTCTGTGAACAGCCAGCCTCTTTAGCAATGACCTTTTGTGTCTTGCCCTCCTTGTGCAAGGTGTCAATGGTCGTCTTTTGGACAGCTGTCAAGTCAGCGGTCTTCCCCATGATTGTGTAGCCTACAGAACTAGACTGAGAGACCATTTAAAGGCCTTTGCAGGTGTTTTGAGTTAATTAGCT
>NC_060166.1:647446-648418 GCF_021292245.1 Micropterus dolomieu | reverse complement strand
GCGAGTTTGCTGGCCAATTAAGAACAGGGATACCATGGTCCTTAAACCAGGTACTGGTAGCTTTGGCACTGTGTGCAGGTGCCAAGTCCTGTTGGAAAATGAAATCTGCATCTCCATAAAGTTGGTCAGCAGCAGGAAGCATGAAGTGCTCTAAAACTTCCTGGTAGACGGCTGCGTTGACCTTGGACCTCAGAAAACACAGTGGACCAACACCAGCATATGACATGGCACCCCAAACCATCACTGACTGTGGAAACTTTACACTGGACTTCAAGCAACGTGGATTCTGTGACTCTCCTCTCTTGCTCCAGACTCTGGGACCTTGATTTCCAAAGGAAATGCAAAATTTACTTTCAGCAGAGAACATAACTTTGGACCACTCAGCAGCAGTCCAGTCCTTTTTGTCTTTAGCCCAGGCGAGACGCTTCTGACGCTGAGTCTTGGGTGCGGTTATCCCTAATGTTTGTACACTTTTTGAATGAACTTTTTGAACTGAATCTCCCCCACATTTTTGAATGGGTTTTGTTTCACAATCCTCTCCAGGGTGCGGTTATCCCTATTGCTTGTACACTTTTTTCTACCACATCTTTTCCTTCCCTTCGCCTCTCTATTAATGTGCTTGGACACAGAGCTCTGTGAACAGCCAGCCTCTTTAGCAATGACCTTTTGTGTCTTGCCCTCCTTGTGCAAGGTGTCAATGGTCGTCTTTTGGACAGCTGTCAAGTCAGCAGTCTTCCCCATGATTGTGTAGCCTACAGTACTAGACTGAGAGACCATTTAAAGGCCTTTGCAGGTGTTTTGAGTTAATTAGCTGATTAGAGTGTGGCACCAGGTGTCTTCAATATTGAACCTTTTCACAATATTCTAATTTTCTGAGATACTGATTTTGGGGTTTTCATTAGTTGTCAGATATAATCATCAAAATTAAAAGGAATGAACACTTGAAATATATCAGTCTGTGTGGAATGAATG
>NC_060166.1:634495-647426 GCF_021292245.1 Micropterus dolomieu | reverse complement strand
CAGTTAAGAACAGGGATACCATGGTCCTTAAACCAGGTACTGGTAGCTTTGGCACTGTGTGCAGGTGCCAAGTCCTGTTGGAAAATGAAATCTGCATCTCCATAAAGTTGGTCAGCAGCAGGAAGCATGAAGTGCTCTAAAACTTCCTGGTAGACGGCTGCATTGACCTTGGACCTCAGAAAACACAGTGGACCAACACCAGCAGATGACATGGAACCCCAAACCATCACTGACTGTGGAAACTTTACACTGGACTTCAAACAACGTGGATTCTGTGCCTCTCCTCTCTTCCTCCAGACTCTGGGACCTTGATTTCCAAAGGACATGCAAAATTGACTTTCATCAGAGAACATAACTTTGGACCACTCAGCAGCAGTCCAGTCCTTTTTGTCTTTAGCCCAGGCGAGACGCTTCTGACGCTGTGTCTTGTTCAAGAGTGGCTTGACACAAGGAATGCGACAGCTGAATCCCATGTCTTGCATACGTCTGTGCGTGGTGGTTCTTGAAGCACTGACTCCAGCTACAGTCCACTCTTTGTGAATCTCCCCAACATTCTTGAATGGGTTTTGTTTCACAATCCTCTCCAGGGTGCGATTATCCCTATTGCTTGTACACTTTTTTTCTACCACATCTTTTCCTTCCCTTCGCCTCTCTATTAATGTGCTTGGACACAGAGCTCTGTGAACAGCCAGCCTCTTTAGCAATGACCTTTTGTCTCTTGCCCTCCTTGTGCAAGGTGTCAATGGTCGTCTTTTGGACAGCTGTCAAGTCAGCAGTCTTCCCCATGATTGTGTAGCCTACAGTACTGGACTGAGAGACCATTTAAACGCCTTTGCAGGTGTTTTGAGTTAATTAGCTGATTAGAGTGTGGCACCAGGTGTCTTCAATATTGAACCTTTTCACAATATTCTAATTTTCAGGAGATACTGATTTTGGGGTTTTCATTAGTTGTCAGTTATAGTCATCAAAATTAAAAGGAATGAACACTTGAAATATATCAGTCTGTGTGGAATGAATGTATACATTATAGTTTCACTTTTTGAATGGAATTACTGAAATAAATCAACTTTTTGATGATATTCTAATTATATGACCAGCACCTATATTTCCATGGACTGAGCTAATGTACAAAAAAAGATAGGAATAAGGAAAGAAGAACTTCATATACATATTTCCATGTACTGTACTACTGATTACTAGGGGTGTGACAAGACACTTAGCTAGCGAGACATGAGATTGTGTTCACGAGATCAAAACGAGATTTTAACACTGTTTTTAAGAAATCTTCTATGCTGAATGAATTTTAAACATTGAACACTAATTTCCAGCACCAATTTATGGTTGAAATATTATTTACGTAAATTCAGGTGGCAAATGAGAATTTAAATTCTAACAGAACATAATGTAGTGCAGCTCTCAAACATTCTGTGTTGCTTCCAGATTTGTTTCTACTGTAGATCAAACACTCTTGTAATATCACCCCTGCTGAGTCAGCAAACATGTAGGCATGATTTGGTCATCCCTCTTTCTTGTGTCTTTTCGTTAAATTTATTTAACAAACTACATATTGCCCCTATAAAAAAAATATTAATTCTCATCAAATGCTGACATTAGCCTCGTAGTATGTCAGAGAACACAGATATGTGGGAAAGATATGTGCAGAAAGTTTTGAACATGAGAAGAAAACCTGCTGAAACACAGGTGCTTAAAGTCCAGGTCGTTTATAACTGAATTAAAATGAATTAATTTATCATTGAGGTGAAAAGATGCCAGATGAATATTTAAAGAGGTTACTTCACCAAACAAAAGACAAAAAAGAGGAGGGAAGACTAAATCATGCCTGCATGTGTGCTGAGTCAGCAGGGATGATATTACATGGGAAATTATCTACAGGAGAAACATATCTGAAAGCCACAGAATGTCTGACAGCCATACGGCACTATATTCCATTAGTTTCTGTTGACAATTTGAGCAAAGGGTCCAACAGTAGGTGTATGCTCTCTGCGGTTCAGGTTCGGGAGGTTTCCAGTCGGCCATATCCTCCTGTACGGCTAGTAACATAGCTAGTTTGCAATCAACCATGTCTATTACTACTCTTTACTGAGCAATTGCGTAACTCTCTTAACAAATGTCACATCACTGGAGCTATTTTTATTCATTTCCGTAAAGCATTCGATACAGTGAACCACCACATCTTGCTAAATAAACTTCACTCATTTGAACTGTCTTCATCTGTGATGGAAATGCTCTCTTCTTATTTGACGAACAGGTTGCAGACAGTCAAAATTAATCATGTCATACCTTTAGTTTGTGACATGGGCGTTCCACAAGGCAGCATTCTTGGACCCCTACTTTTTCTTTTATATATCAATGATTTCCCTCGAGTGTGTAAACACTCAAAATGCTTACTGTATGCTGATGATACCTGATTTTTCTCTCTGATTTAAATCTTAATGTCATAAATTCCAAACTATCACTTGATCTTCACTTGCTACATGATTGGCTGAAAAGGAACCATCTGACCATTAATGTAAAGAAAACTGAATGTATGTAATTTCATTCACCCAGAAAAAGTCTTTTTACAAATTTTATTACTTTTGCAAACCAAGAAATTGTCGTCACAAAGACCTACAATTACCTTGGTGTGCTACTTGATTCACACCTTAAATATCTGGAACACATTTCTAGATTAACAAAAAAGTTGAATCAGAAACTCTATATGTATAACAAGATTAGGTCATATCTTTCGGTTTCGGTTTCTGAAACTTATCTACATGCCATTGTGTTTTCAACAATGTCCTACTGTCTTCCAATCTGGTCTCTTACCACTAAGGACATCACTGAACCAATAGCACGACTATATTACCGAGCACTTAAGATACTCCTGTACTGTACTCCTGTACACCATGACATCACTGTGTCAAAGGTGACACAGGAATTCTATTCATTCTACTGAACATGATAAATGCATTCCCTTTGTGGAATAACACATTCTCATCTTGTGGGAAACACTTCTAAACTGTACCTACCAGTTTCTTGAATGTGGCATGAATGGTCTGTTTCTCCCTCATGTTCCCATGGACAATATGAGACCACTACGCTTCACTAGGTCAGTCTCATAGGCACTCATTCCAGTTCCATCATACATAAACTACTACGGTCAGAAATCTTTTTTCTATATTCACACTAAAATTTGGAATGACATTCCCCATCACATTCGAACATTATCATCCTTCACATATTTCAAAAAGTCATCAGTCATCAACGGTCATACTTGTACACACTGATTGTTCATTTATTGTTTTTAGTCTTGTTTCCCCGTATTTAATGTTTCTCTTGTTTGTATCTGTCAAGTCAATAATAATGTCCTGTATAAATGTGTTGAAATTGTGTACATTGTTCCATGTTGCTGCAGAACAGGAACCTGCTGTAAACCAGTTTTTAAACTGAGTCAGGCCCGTTTACTGTAACTAAATTGTTGCTATTAAACTTTTCCTGTATAATAAATGAAATGAAATGAAATGAAATGAATGAATGAATGAATGAATGAATGAATGAATGAATACAAGCAAAGAGAGGGGTATCTAGAGCACAGCCCTTGGCTACCCAGAGGTGGAAGCTACAAAATCCAAGACTTTGTCCTTGCCTCCAACTACATCAGTGTCTGGGTCAAATGACTGTGCTGGATACAGGAAGAACTGCTTGCTGAACTCAATATTGCATGCACTGAGTAGTTCATTTCGTCAATCGACTGCATGTACCATCAACACTGACTGGACATCCACATAAAATGTAGTGAATTTTCCATGTAACGGCCAAGATGCTAATTCACGACATGCATTGTGAATTACTGACTTTGTAGCCAAGAGACGAGAAAAAGGACTAACATCTAACAGATAAGACTAATATAACTAATATATCTATATTTTTAAAATCACTTTATGAATTATTTGTTGGATACACTTTGTCACACTCACCCTGAGAGGCGGGTCATCTCTCGGCCAGCCAGTACAATCCTGCCCAGGGCCTGGGACATTCTCAGAAGCATTCTCCCACTCTGGTAGTAGTCCTACAGGCCACACAGGTCACATCAGTTCTTTTTCATTCCTTACTGACTGCCAATGACAGTCAACAAAGTGGATTTGTCTCCTCACACACACCGCGCACATCAAGATCTTATTATGAACAAATGGCACGTAGGCTATGAGGGATCTTCCTGGATAGCACCTCATTTTTTGTGACCCCAAAGGAAAATAACCAGCACCAAAATTATAACAATTGAGAAAAAAATAGGCCCGAACACTTCAATGTGAAGCTAGTGCTAATAGGAGAGAAAACAGCCAAGACTCTAAAAACTTAGCGACCTGGTTTTCTCTGTCTCTCCTCTGCTCTCTGACTGACTTCTGTGTGTCTGTTAGACTGAGGCTGTGGCTGAGCTACACAAACACGCAGGGCAAAGACAGGAAGAAGCGTGACTTTGGATGCATTAAAAACTGAACAGCTGTGAAAATTTGATTCACTGCTTTGTTCACACAACGCTTCATATATTCTAGCTCGCTCGACCAGCTTTCTCTCGCTCTCTGCTTGGGGCCGTCTGTGAAACGTTGCTGCTTGGGATTCATCCTCTTGCCTATGCATTCCCTCCGATCTCCCTGAAATCACCCACGCTTCACAGGGTGAGACTGTTGGATTACACGGTCCTCCTAGTGGCCATTGACGATATGGTTCTCCACACTCCTCAGTATGTTGGAAGGGAATCATTGGCAGCTCCCAGTGAGGAGGTATCTCCAGCTCTAGCTGGACAGGAGGGTTTAGCATCCGTCTCAGAGTCTCCTTCAACTCCTAACTGACCTTGAGCCCTCAATTTGTGAGATCTTACAGAATACAAGGGCTCTTCCACAAGGATGGTGTATAGAAACGCCAGGGGCTGGACTCGAACCAAGAAACCAAGGGAGCTAACTGGTAAAACCTGCCCCCTCATATGTCATCCTTCATTCTGGGGCCACACTAGTATCAGCTATTCTACCATTGGCTTCTGCAGCTGACCAGAGGTCCAAAATCATTCACTTTGTTTACTCCCACTGGCGGTCAGGAAGGCGGTCATCTGTTAAACAGAACAAGTGTTGTAGGGGTAACCATAGTTCTGCGAATTCCTGGATGACTTTCAGTCATGCCGCTCTGAACCTTTTAGGGAGAGAAAAATCTAGGCTATGCAGACATGGTATCAAAAGCTGGGACGCAGGTAGCCTACAGGTCATACACGGAGCTTTGTTTATATAAGATCACGACCTGAGCAGAAGGTGAAAAGACATATACAATTTGTTTACTGACACTGGAAGTCATCCAGGCATTCACAGAACTGTAGTAACTCCATTACGTTAAACCTCACAGCCCCCCAAACATTACTGCAAAGCAAGCTGTAATGTTTTATACGTGTTTTCTATCAAGGAGTCATTGGTGTTTTTCACTATGAGTAGATGCCACTGGAATAAGATTATTGTCAAAACCACCTTATTTCTGTGTGCTTATGCAGTTGTATAAGTGGTTTCAAAAGATTGTGCTACAATAACATGGCATCTTTACATTTCCATTCATTTATTCCAGTATGATGAACATCTGTAATCTTAAAAGTCAAAACTGTCTCAGAATCAATGCTCTCAACAAAAGATGTATTTCTATTTTATAGTTTTGATTTTTAATTTGCAACCAATAACCGTTTTACAAAGCAGGTGTGTGTGCGAGCTTTCTCTGACCTCAAGCAGCTCAGAGTGTGAGCTGTGCATGTGCCGGGGGTGCGACAGGTTTAGGAATGGCCGGCTCACGACCAGGTAGCCCACCACAGTGGCCACGTCTGCAGAGAAACAGCATGTGGTCACATAAGGAACAAAGAACACATAACTCAGCAGGTGGAGTGGGTCGTCCACTTACTCATGTCCACATGTCAAACTATTCTGAGGCAAGACACTGAACCCCAAAATTGCTTCCATTGGTAAGCCTGTGTGGTAGCTCGCTGCCATCAGTGTGTGAGAATGTGTGTGAACGGGTGAATGAGCGGCAAAAACCTTGTAAAACACTTTGAATAGAAGCACTGTATTTACCATTTAATTGGGCCCAATTTTATTAATATGGCCAATTTTACAAAATTCCCCGTATCATAACAAGAGACAATGTTATTGACTCTCACAACTTTCATTAGCTATTGCTATTTTGATTAAGAAATAGCTTTATACTCCCATTTCATGGGAAAATCTGTCTCAAAACCAGTTGCTGAAAGGGTGTGTTGAAAAAAAGTTTATTTTATCCTGATATAAAATAATTGTGCATTATTGTAAAGGGAACATTTTTTTCTTCTCGCTTACATTTGGTACAGCAGGGCCAATTAATAAATATCATGATATGATCTAAATAGTGACCATTAAAGAAAGAAATATACTTCCTTACACTTGGCAATTATGCTGTCCACAAATCCCATCGAGAAGCGAAAGAAGATGAAGTTGTGCAAGTGGTCCACCTGGAAGACAAAATAAATATGTTCACATTCTGAAGCTGAGAAAGCAAACAGTAATGTTCCTTTCAGAAGAAAAGGTCAGATTAACCTGACGTTTGTCTGTACAACACGCTGCTGTCTCCTTCCTCTTATAGCTCATGTAGGCAGAGCTACTGTTCTTTATTTTTATTTCCACACGTTTTCAACTGTTCGAAGCATTGAATGTAGATGTTGCATGTGTCAAACTGCCTTTCAGTAAATAGTACAAAGGGGCAAAAGATTTTTCCTGTGTAACACAGCACCGCTGTACAGTACAATTTAAAGAGTAACTCAACACCATGTGAAAATCTTGTTTTAGTTGACCACCAGTGCTTCATGTCTCACCTTGCAGCAGTGATGTCATGGTGTACTCCTGTACACCATGACATCACTGTGTCAAAGGTGACGCAGGAATTCTATTCATTCTACTGAACATGATAAATGCATTCCCTTTGTGGAATAACACATTCTCATCTTGTGGGAAACACTTCTAAACTGTACCTACCAGTTTCTTGAATGTGGCATGAATGGTCTGTTTCTCCCTCATGTTCCCATTGTAGAAGGCAATCTCCTCACTAAAGAGACAGAAAAGCACAATGTAGTGTTGTATAAACAGTTGTACAGTAACAGAGCTTGAACAGTTGCTGGTTTGTTAACCTATTGGTGATGAGGCGAGAGTTGACGTAGCGGTACTCTCCCTCGTAGCGCTGCTCGGTGACTGTCATCTTGCCTATGGGCCTCCTCAGTCTTGTCAGGAACAGACCTGAGATCAGCAGGTAGGTCATCATGATGGCTGGGCCCTAAAAAGGGAAGGTGGCCACAATGAAGTCACTTCCCGTTTAGCACTGTGGTAGAGACCATGGTGGCATACATCTCTCTACCGTTTCTTCAAACTCAGGGCCCAGTTGGTTTACAAGTTACAATAAATGACAAAAGACAAAATATACAGTGGATGTTCTTACTTACAACATAAGATGTAGTTTACCTCAGAGCACAACCAAGTCCCAAATTCTCCCCTAACTCGTTCTGATGTTTTAGAGCGTAACGGTAAACTTAAAACATTAACAGGAATAGCTGTTTGCACTGTAAAAAAACGTAGTGCACCTTTCACCACCAGGAAAATATATGTCCCCGTGTAATATGGTGTATAGCATTGGTGAATCTTTGTCGGGACACCAAGCAATGCTTCAAAACACATTTTGTCCAAAACAAGCTGCAAAATGTGAAGAACATAAACAAGAAAGTTTTTTTTTTTTTTTTTTTTTTTTTAAAGTGACCACTTTAAAAAATAGGACCAAAGGTAGGGTACATACAGTACATACATACATACATACATACATACATACAGAACACAAAACAAGCAATCCAACTGATCCCCTTACTGTCGTCTAGTTTATTCATTACCATTATGCATGCTCAAATGCAGACTGAGTGGCATACAAACTCTCTCAAATCAATTGTTGTCAATATATATCCATACACGTGGATGCCCGCACATGGGTCTCCCCAGACCGTCGCGGACTAGGGCAGGAAACTATGAATAAACTCTGCTGGACAAGACTGAAACAATCAGTTTTCTGATTACTATGCAGTGGGAGGAAAACACATGCTGTTGTGTGTTTTGCATTTAATTGTGATGCAGTATATGTAAAAACTACAGTGGCTCTACACCTTAAGAAACACATGTAAAAATCAAGAAAACATCTTTATCAATTTGACAACACATGTACAGTATTGAGAAAACTGCAAGTAGCACAAACAATGGACACCGTTTCCAGAGGACACTAGAAACTTGTTATTGCCATTGTTTGCTAGTCATGAAGTTATTAAAGTTGGCTTTATTTATTTAAATTTGATCCAGAAAATTGTAAAACGAGTCAGAATAAATTTTTTTTGCTTTTTGAAGACTTTAAAAAAAATCAAGTCTTATTTTAGTTTTTCCTGTTATTTTTGTTCTTTTCCTCCATTGTGTGCATGCACAGTCTGATCTGCAGCGTGCACTTAACATCGCAGGAGCAAGCAAACTCAAAAAAAGTTTGTAAAGCATCTTTGAAATTTTAAGGAACTTGAAAAACAATTTGTAAAATTATTGCTAATGACAGATAAACAGGGGTATCAGTGACGATAGAAGGACTGATTATGTTGTGAACTTAGGAGTGCACATAAATAGAGTTTCCTATAGCGTGCAAGGTTTCCTGAATTAAAGGTGAATCATTTTTCATCCCCAGATATGTTTTTAAGCGTGTGAGTTTAGACAGCTAACCTTTGATGTACTGTGAGTATTCTAAAGTCTTGTACATACTACACAATTTAAAGCCTGATTTGCCAGTCGCCAAGCTTTTTGACAAAACGTGGTTTGGAGACCAGCCATCAGGTGATAGAGTCGTCATTAGCTCGTGTAGTGTGTGACCCCCACAAGAAAAGGCTGGTTTTCTGTGGGAGATGTAAACTCTCTTTGGGCTTTTTCACTTTGCAAACATATTACATGCACAAAAAAGGTATATAACTCACTAAAGGAGAGGGGGAAAAGCCAAAAGGTATAATATGACCTCTTTACTACCTATAAGACGGCTTCAATAACTTCATAAGCCACAACCGTGGCAACAAACTGTCCTTATTGTATTTCCAAAGACAGAAGAAAACATGCATAAGATAACCTGCTTACCTGAGCACCGATGGCACTTGTCAGCTTGAAGATGTATAGACCTATATCCAACAGAGGCTAGAGGACAGACAGATTGAATAATTTTTTTATTTTTTCCTGAAAAACTGTTCTCACTGATTGGTATATATTGCTCTTATCAATTCAGTTCAATCAGAGAAGCACTTCCTGGGCCAGCAAAAACTGCTGGGCTACCCTTCCAGTTTTCCGATTTGCCCTGCACTCATCATGTCCACTATTTTCCATGGCAACAGGAAACTTGGGTGCTCATATCATCATGGTGTACTGATATTGTTTCTGGGAATCAAAATCATTTGGGGAAATCTGGTTTCAGATGTTCTCAAACTGCACCTCTATAGGCACTCAGCGTGCCTGCAGTGCACACTGCTGAGGCATATGAGGCTGTGGAAGAGTGTCATACAAATGAGTTATCTGCTTGGCATACAGAGTGGTGATGCCACTGAAGCTCATTTCATTCTATGACAAAGACTTGCACAGCACTTAAATCTATTAATCCTAAAATTCTCATTCACTGTGCAATCTAGAAGATTGCATAACATTACTCAGCTTAGAGCCAACAAAGTTTGGTACCTTGCTGAGGTTGGAGTAAAGGTCCACCACACTGTTGCAGAATCTCTCCACATCCTGTGTCAACAGCTGATCTGCATTGGCTATCCGGTTGTCCAGGTTTCCCATTTTGTAGTAGGTGAAACCTCTGAAGAGTCAGAACACATGGTGAACACTCAAAGAAGCCAGGAAACACACAGAACACATGCCTCTACTTTTGACTGAACAACGAGAAAAACCAGGAGCTTAGAATAACTACGTGGTTCCTTCTTTTACCATTGAACAAGTCATTATGTTGCAATTTACTGCTAAATTGCATCTGTCTATGAAACAAATCAAGGTCCCTAGGCTTAAATCAGCCAAACTGGGGTTAATTGTGTCACTGATGTACTTTCAGATTTTTGGTTTGACGCTGACACTGCATTTGTGTGTCTTCTCTAAAATACCTTGATGATTGTAGTGAAACAACATCAAAAGTTCTGGGATAAAAAGTTGACACAGTAATACAGTGTTTTACATTGTATATTGTCGCCTTCTCTTGGAGGTCACCCTGTTTGTGCCTCTTCTTTCTGTTCGCACCAACTGAAGAGCACCGTAAAATTAAGTACAGGGCTCGAACTGACAATTTTTGTGGATATCAACTAATGTGTTGATTATTTTTACTATTAATTTAGTGAGAAAATTGGCCATTACAATTTCCCATAACCCGTGGTAATGTCTTTAAACTGCTCATTATGTCAATGTTATGTTAAGATAATGCATTAACCAGAGAATATTAGGTCGTCCTGTTTGATAAATTACGTAACAGATTTAAAATAACAGCAGCTTTAGTACTGCTGTAGTACTTACTGCAGGTACTGGTCGTACAAGTTCTTTGTGAGCCTCTCACGGAACCTCAGCTTCAGCTCGTTTAGACCCAACTTCAGGAAGTTGTTCACCAAGGCTATCTAGAATGATCCGTCACACATGAGATACATGCACCCAACTCTCACAATGAGCTCATTGCTTCAGTACAGCTGCACACATGACAGGTTTTAGAAATCTTATAGTATACATGCAAATCTTTTTGTTAGGTATAGGACAGGAAAACATGCAAACGCAGAATATTTAATGTGATTTTACAACAGCAATTTAATTCACAATTTAAAGTATTAGGCTGGAGATAATCTATGTTTTCTTATTGTCAACAAAACAAAAATGGATGTATCGTACTAAGTATTGTGTGTGTATCCAAAGCCTGATATATAGTATATTATTCGTCTGTGCCATAGAGCTCCATTATTGTCCAAAAGCTATTAAGAACCAAAGACGAAAAAAGAAAACACACACACACACGTTTATTTTGACTCAATCCCAACAAGTTCTTCCTGTTTGAGTAACATTTGTTAAAAACTACAGTGGACAGCTGTTTATTATTAGTAATTTTTTTTAAATGAAACTGTATATTTATGTGCCAATTTTAGAGATGTATGTCTATGTGCCACAGACAAGGTACTTCAGTCAAAGTATTGAGAGATGGACTAACATATTGCTGTTTTGTCTTTTAATGGGATTTGTTGACAATAAAAATATAGAATATTGACAGCCTTATCATTTAACATTGAGGCAAGTATATTTGCATTACAGTGATACACTGCACATGTTAGCTCAAAAGAATAATCATGCCAAATGGTAGCTTTTTGGAGTGCATAAAATGATTCAATGAAAATAATCCACTATCACCAGGAAATTAGCAATTACACAGAAGCCAAATCTTTTTCATATCAAGGTTTCCTATGTATATTGTTAACAAAAGGTCAACTACCCAAAACTATGTGCAGATGTATAAACTTACACTGAACTACAAATGTGTGACAACAGAATAATAAAATATATATAGAAATTGAGATCACACTAAAGAGTGTGACAAAATGAACAAAAAAAAAATACACTTACAAGTGGCATGAATTTGATAAAGCTGAACAAGAAGGTCTTGAAATCTTTTGTCGAGCGACCGATAATTGCACTGCAAACCACAACATGCACAAAGATGAGTAAACAATGCCAACAGAGTCAGTGAAACAAATACTGAGACTTGATAAATTTAATTTCCTTTTCATGTGGGACCAGTGCAGCTTTGCTAAACTGCTCAAAAACAAGAACTTCTGGTTGAACTTGAAGCAGAGTATGAATTATTTTACTGTGATGAAACAGAGATAAACACAGGAATACCATTCAATTTATGTATTCCATGTTATTTTTAATGGTACACACTCACTTTTTGGACATTTGGATTTTCCTTTTTACTACTGAACTGTATATTTTTAACTGAATTGTATATTGTAACTGTAGTTATGATAAAATTGGTGAATGCCACAAATTCTCTTAAATTGTATGTCACTTCAAAATGAATCTGTAAGTACAAGCGGTTCTTGGATGAGGCCCAATATCTGTGTGGACTGCAGTTTGTGATCAGGACCCTGTAATCAGAATAACATGCTTGACAAATTTTCCCTTAAAAAAAAAAAAAGTGTCCCTTTTAAAGATTGATGCTAAAGTAGCTGGCTGCCCCCACCTTGCATCACTTAAGGCTAGTTTAAACAAACCGTTCCAAATTTTGTTTTTACCGTTACATCATTTTTTGCAGACTAAAATCAACACTTTGACATATAACTGGTACCAGTGTTAGCTGATGAAGTAATGTGGCATTTGTAGTATTTTGAAGATAACATTAGCAACTCAACATCAGGAAAAACTACATTTAGCCCGATTAATTAAAATCAAGAAAAAGTTAATTCCTGAAACAGGTTGCTTAATAACATCAGCAGAACTTTTGATGTTACGAATTAATATACATTTCAGTGAAATCATAAAACACATAATTTGAATGAAATTCCATGTGAATCTTTTCCAGTTAATGGATGCCAACAATATAAATTATACCACCTGATTAAACACACAGTTCAGTATTATGGCTGGGAAAGATATGTAGACCTCAGACATGATGTGTGTGAAATGTGATGAAAAAGCACAACATGACACTATTACAAAGCAAGACGTTAAAGCTACAGTTTTAAGCTGGGCATACACTGTATGGTTTGAGAAATCTAACACACACTGTAAGAGTCAATCAATAAAGCCACGACCTGAGTGCTCACACTGTACATGTATAAAACGGACCGTCGGCCCCTGTGGAA
>NC_060166.1:620885-634395 GCF_021292245.1 Micropterus dolomieu | reverse complement strand
GGGTGCGGTTATCCCGATTGCTTATACACTTTTTTCTACCACATCTTTTCCTTCCCTTCGCCTCTCTATTAATGTGCTTGGACACAGAGCTCTGTGAACAGCCAGCCTCTTTAGCAATGACCTTTTGTGTCTTGCCCTCCTTGTGCAAGGTGTCAATGGTCGTCTTTTGGACAGCTGTCAAGTCAGCAGTCTTCCCCATGATTGTGTAGCCTACAGTACTAGACTGAGAGACCATTTAAAGGCCTTTGCAGGTGTTTTGAGTTAATTAGCTGATTAGAGTGTGGCACCAGGTGTCTTCAATATTGAACCTTTTCACAATATTCTAATTTTCTGAGATACTGATTTTGGGGTTTTCATTAGTTGTCAGATATAATCATCAAAATTAAAAGGAATGAACACTTGAAATATATCAGTCTGTGTGGAATGAATGTATACATTATACAAGTTTCACTTTTTGAATGGAATTACTGAAATAAACAAACTTTTTGATGATATTCTAATTATATGACCAGCACCTGTATGGCCAATCAAAAGTGAATGCACTAATGTATGATTAAAAGTGTAAGTCACTGTGTGTGTGTGTAACTGACATGTACCTGCTGTCATTATCAGGTGGAGCGGGGCTTCAGGGCAGTTCATATATCTGGGGTGGAGCTCCAGCACATGGGCCAGCAGACAATGGGACACTATCCGGTCCATTTCCATATGAACGGAGACGTGAACGAGAGGGGAGGCTACAACCCACCCACCTCCGTCAGTGATCTGTCCATCCACCACTCCTTCTCCCGCTGTGTTACCATTCATGGATCCAACGGATTACTGGTCAGTTATGAATGTTTCCTCAAATTTAGGTTTTTATTCTCTTTTTACTTGATGTGGGCCATAAAGAAAGGGATAATTAGTGTCATTTTGGGAAATGCACTTATAGCTTGTTTATTAAATCTGTAAATAAACAAAACAACAAAATGTGGTGTTATGTGCTGGATTGTGTCTTGGCTGGGCAGTGACATCTTGAGAGGCTGTGTTGATACTTTTACAGCACACACACAGAATTGACACTTTGTTGGTGAATCCTTGCGCTAGTGACATTGTACCGTTTATCAGTAAAATTTTATGTTTCTTTTCCCTAACAGGTAAAGGATGTGGTGGGCTATGACACACTAGGCCACTGTTTCTTCACAGAGGATGGTCCAGAAGAGAGGAACACCTTTGACCACTGTCTGGGTCTGATGGTGCGAGCTGGGACCCTGCTGCCTTCAGACAGGGACAGCAAAATGTGCCGTGACATCACTGAAGGAGCTTACCCAGGATATGTGGCCAACCCACGCCAAGACTGCAGGTAAGACTCTCTTTAACCTCTCCCACCATGGGGGATCTCCTGTGGGAGATCTGCCAGGTGGAGGTACTAAATACGGCATCAGGCTGAACTTTCATAATAATGCACAACACACCTAGAATATTTCTATTTGATGGAATGGTGCAGTCATAATCAGTGCTGTCTAGTCTTGTAATGTCTTGTCTGAAGTAAATTCAGTGAAGCATGAGAACATGCAAATACAGACTGACCTTTATCTGGTATATCGTCACAGTGTGATAATTTGTTTTCTCACATTGAAGCCTCTTAAGGGACATTTAGGGGAAACATTGAGGTTCCAGTAGGATATATCATGATTCAATCTCATCTCATAATCAGTGTAGTTACTAGACAATAGATTAAACAATCACCTTACTCATTAAATACATGGCCTTGCCAATGCTCTTTAAGATTAAATGTACGTGTCATGCAAGTGTAATAATTTCTTTGGAGGCGCTCTGGTGTGCCTCCACTATAGTACCCTTAGTCAGTTCTGGGAAATACCTCCTTGGCCATACCTCCTTTATTGAAAGCCTGATATCTTAGCAACTAGCCAATGAATCAACAAGTCAGTATGAATGACTAACCGCTCCATTACACACAGTCCAGTCAAAAAGTATCAGGACAGTGATATCATTTTCATTGGTAGAATCTGACACTGTTCACCCAGTGTTAGCATTTAACATCCCCTAATCTGAACTAAATCATCACTTAACTTCTTAGTCCCTGTTTTATTTCAAATCCAGTGTGCTTGGGTACAGAGAACACAATTAAAAACAAATCACTGTCTCACAAAATGGACTTTATTTGTTACAGGGCTCTAAATCCTTACAAACTTATTGAATATAATCAATATAGTAACAGTAGTTGTATATGGATTGCATTACAAACATGGTGTTTTCACCGTCACCGTTTGAGTCAGTCTGACAGCCTGAATACAACCTTCAAATGTATAATGCAACTGCAAAACTGTCTGCTTCTTTCTGAGATCGCTTTTTCCAACTAATTTGACAATAGTTCTCCGGGGAGTACAGTAATAGACAATGGCAGCGCCGACAGTTTGTCGGACTTAACACCTGTAACTAAGGGGGGGCGGGGCTTAGCGAAGGGTCAAATGTGTGTAAAGTTTCATTTTTGAAAACATTTGTAGTGTTACAGCAAAAAAAGTGAACAAAGATACTAGTCTGAAACAGGACACTTTCACATGACAGCAGACTCTTTAAGGTGATCATTTTGTTTTAACAGACAAGAACAGACGCAGAGACAAAGAAATAAATGATTTCTTGAAGTTAAGATATAATAAAAAATGAGAAATGTCAGAAGGGTCTTTCTATACTGTGAAAGGGCTGAATCTGAACACAACTTCGTAATAGCTAGTGATCATTAGTTAAAATGCTCTCTTTCATACTCTCTCTCTCACTCACTCATTCACTCACTCACTCACTCACTCACACACACACACACACACACACACACACACACACACACACACACGTTTGACTGTAGTTTTTTCCAATCTGTCTAGTTTTGTGTCGTACAGGTCTAGAAGTGATGGAAGATCAATTGACTCTCAAAGCAGAAGTAGAACTGGTTCAGCTCATTTGCCAGGTGAGAGTCGTTGATGGAGTGGGGGGCTTTGGGTTTGTAGTTAGTGATCTGTCTGATCTCCCTCCAGACAGAAGTGGCGTCATTTGCAGAGAACTGGTTCTTTAGCCTTGGCTGAGGTTTCCTTTGTTAAAGTCAACAAGAACAATAACAAGGGAGTCTGGGTTTGTCTGCTCCACACACAGTATCTGGTCGGCCAGCATGCGTGTTTTTAGGATGCACTTTTTTTTGGCGCACCCTCTGGTTTTCCCAGTTTCCCTGTGGAGGGATGGTGACGCAAAGGGCTGAAATGAACACACATCACCACAGATCTGCTGCCAGGGGCAGAATACTTATATGATCAATCATCAGATCGACACTATGTCAGTCGTAATTTCACTGTATTTCACGTTGTTAATGATTACATCATCTCGTTTGCTTCAGAATGTTTTTTATTTGCCGATTTATCAACAGAAGATGTGTCCTGCTTCCTTCAGATGCAGGCGTGAAATGAACTGAAGAGGAAGCTTTTAGCTGTGGAAAACAGGTCATCAGAAAAATGTTATTCATTTATAGATAAATGCAGACCTCATGCTATAACCACATTAAGCATTAGGCTAGTTTTTGTTTTTCAGTAAAAAAAAAATTTATTTGTTGCTATTTATTGCTGTGCAGGTTTTTTCATTGTTGTTATTGATAAAATCCTCAGATTAGCGGCAGATTGGCAATGCACTAGAAACAGACATGGTTCTCAGATGTCTATTTTCATTGTCAACCTGTTTTCTGCCAAAATAGTAACAACTCTTTTTGCATAGTCTCCTCACACCCACTGAATTTCAATGTTAGGTAAATACCAAACTGTCAGAGCACTGCTTGTGCTGGTTGTTGCACTACTGCAAAAATAGGGCCCAAAGAGGGAATTTTGCACTAATAAGACTTAACACTTGATTTCTAAAGACTTATATTAACTTCAAATTGTGTCTCCCATCACTTTCATTGGAAGTGCATTATGCCTGGTACACGCTAGATAATTTTCAAATCTTAATCAATTTTAAAAACATGGAACACCACAAACATAACGACAGAATTAACAGATTTTTTATATTTTATTCTTAAAATCTCTTTTATCTCTGCCGACCAGTATCAGCTCGGGAAGGCCCCTTCGATTGTCGGGAGAGTAAATCGGCCCCAAAATCAGCCCAATTGTTCCCTAGTGTGCAGCTAGCATTAGATGGGATCTTTTAATGGTTTCAGTTTCAATCTTTATATGGGCACCTGAGTATTGTATCTTAAAGTTGGGATAAGCAATTCTGGAGAAATCCAATTCCATGGCAAATATAGAATGAACGACTTTCATCGGACCTCTCCTAATTTATCTAATTATAACAGCCTGTAAATACACAATGCACTATACTTTTAATTAGGCTTTTTGTCCAGTTTGTCTGGTTCAATGTATTCTGTGATGATTTCCAAATCCCAGTGTATTTAATTTAATCAAACATGATTCATCTAACAACATTCCCCACTCTAAGATATTATGATGATTAATTTCCTCGTTTGAGAATTCTTCTGTCTCTCCCCCTGGCATTGTTTAGTTGTGTATGTGTAGAATGTAAATGCTCAGATGAGAACAATACATTTTAGTAAGATTTGAACAGGAGACATGTGCTGCATGAGGAGGAGGAAAATGTCATCTAAACTTAGCCAGTTGGATGTGCTGGGCATAAACACTTTACTTGTTTAAAGAGTGTGTGCTTGTATGTGTGTGCTTAAGCATTCATTTAACAACACAAATCATCTATCCAAGCCATCTCCTTTATAGAAAACAGCAAGACATGGCAGTTGGATGTTTACAAGTGTCAGTTCAGTGGAGATGTTTCCATTCATAAACACACGCAAAAAGTTGTTTTTTAGGCCGAGCCAAACTAAGTACATCAACATACCCGATTTCACCTCAACAAAAATGTGCTTTGTCACTAAAGATTTCTCTGCAAACTGAATATCAGTCTAACATGGATCTGACTGCAAAAGTCAATGGATGTGGTGTGTGTCTATTTGTGTTGTAATGGTTAGATTATCGAAGGTAGTTTGGGTTTGATATGAGCAGTGACCGAGCAGTATTTGATTTTCATTCAAACAAGCATGCAACATACAGTGAAAGATTGCCTTGTTGATTCTTATTGTTCCAATCCACCTTGCTGACTATCTCCTCCTGCTGCGCACACTGCTCCGATTCCACAGATGAAAAGAAATGTATGTACCCACATAAGAGGTAGAAATACCAAATCAAGTATTTTATTAATATCTGTAGCACTTTCATTGTTTATTTGTCTGTCATGTGTCTGGTGGCGTTGTGTATAGCAGTCAAAGCAAATAAGCCCTTAAGTTTAGATTTATAAAGCCCCCTCAAAATGTAGGATGTGGAAAGGATTTCTCCATTATTAAGAGGAGGAGATGCTCTGAATAAACCACACCTGTTACCCGACACCTGTTACACCAAAGATATGTCGCAGGTCATCAAAAACATCACAGGCTACAAAAGCAGGAGCTCCCCCATCATGTGTGAGGCCACATTACCAGATGAACTTGACACCTTTTATGCTCGCTTTGATCCCCGCATTTGATCACAACATCCCAGCCAGCCTGGACCCTCACCAGTTTGCTTTCAGAACCAACAGATCCACAGAGGATGCCATCTCCACTGCCCTCCACTCAGCCCTCACACACCTTGAGAAAAACAACACCTACATCAGAATGCTGTTTGTGGATTTCAGCTCAGCGTTCAACACAATCTCCCCATGAAGCTGATCAGCAAACTCAGCACTCTGGGTTTAAATACAACACTCTGCAACTGGATACTGGACTTCCTCACAAACAGACCCCAGTCAGTTTGGATTGGCGGACTCACCTCCTCCACTCTGGTGCTCAGACAAATGACGGTAAAGGCGATAGAGAGGAGACACCGTTAGCCTGCCCCCCCCAAACTACTTGCTACTAGCTACTAACGTAAAGTAAGTAATTACACACAGCTGTCCACACATGTTTGGTCTCACCGGACACTTTATTAGTTACACCTGTTCAATTCCATGCTAACACGATTGTATGATGACACGATTGAACACATGATTGTACCCCCTCACCACCCACCCCACCACAAAAAAGTGTTATTATTTTTAAATATACCTGCTTTGCACCCTCTGACTTTTCTTCTCCCCACACTCAGACGCACACACACCTCTGGTTTCTCACTGTAAACACACCAGATCGCCCCGCCTCTCTCTCCCTGTCTGCTCCCCAGACTTCTGCATCAACAGTATGTTTTATAAAGTCGGCCAATAGACACAGAACTCGAGTTTTCCACCCGCGAAGTAGCCTATCAAACAACCAAAACCAAAATCTGCTCTCTGTGTGTTCACTGTGGCTTTACCTGGTAAACTGTGGCTTGTAAAATAACCGCTGTGTTTTTTACCGAGTGAAGTCTTTGTGTGAAACATGCCTTTATAAGACAAAACCGCCACCCATGCCATCGTCCATCCTGATGTTCCGATGGCAGTTTTGTAGACATCGCCCAACCCTAACGCTCACTTCAAGTGGTGATTGCTGTGTAGCAGTGACAAAAGAGCTAGGGTTTGAACTGCTCTGTCAAGATCTTTTTTTTCATTCTTGACAGTTATTTTTCATGTGAACAACTGAGAGCAGTGTTATGAATGCCTTCCAGGAGAGACCTGAAATGCTCACCATTATCCCTATTTTTAAATGACAACATATCGTATGAAATAGTTCTGTTTGAGCATATCAGGACCCTCAGTCTGCACAGTGGTGCACTGATGCAGTTGGTGTGAAAGCAGAGCAATGGGGGGCATCAAGGAAAAATCTTTCTAAGCTCACAAATGAAATTCCATCCACCCTCATTGCAAGGAGGCAGAAATGTCAGAAAGAAATAACACCCTCTGGAATACAACCAAAAGTATCAGCACTGACAGATACCACTACTGGGTAGTGAGAAAATATGTTTTTCTGTAATTTGTGAAAATCGACCTTTAAAATGTACACCAGTCAGCAGTTTTTTAGCTCAGGCTTGTGGTTTATATTTGTTTGTAAATACTTTTCTTTCTCTTTGGATTGTTTTTTTTCCAGATTTCAATTTGTTTGATAAAGTAAACGCTAAATAAATACATCACATTAGGTACAGTAAAGCTGTCCTATAAATATATTTTGTCAGCCTTTTTCCTCTGCAACTTAACATTTTAACCTGAAATGTTTTCCCTCGTTGGGATGGAAGCTGAATTAGTTGAAGAAATATAGTTTCCCCTCCCTAAAGCCAAATCCATGTGACTCCCTTGATGATTCATTCGTGCCTGGAAGCACCAGCATGTTTAAATGTTTCCAGCTTGTATGACCTTTTTTCCATCTCAGACTGCTAAACTTTCTGTCTTTATTACATCATAGTGTTACATTCATCACTTTAAGTCTGAACATAGGCTTCTAATGCAGCAATCCAATTCATATTTCACACATCTGTCACATCATCACTGTCATCTCATCAAACATGGTTCCTCTAAAAAGAGAGGAGAGCAGACTGCTCTTTGTGTTGGACCTTCTTCCCTCTCATCCTCTCTAACAGAAGGAGCCTGGGGGGTGGGGGGGCTGAACCTTGATTGGGGCTCGCTGAGACCTTAATTACACAAGAGTTAATTCCTTTTTCATCCAAACTGAGCTGCTGCAGAGGGTGGTGGGTAGAGGAGCGTGTATCCTTGTTCAGGCAGCATAATTTAGAAGAAAGGTTAACAGATAGGTCAAGATGCTTATTTTTATTTTTAAATGTTTTGTTATTTCCTGGGGGATCATGTATTTGGTTGTGTGTGTGTGTATCTATCGGTCTGTAGTTTATCTGGCATACTTCTGGACTATCAGCCTAATATTTATGTGCACATTTATGACTGTTGCTTAGAAACTCTCGTGGTTGTAGTGATTCCCAATTTTTGAAAAATCTACTTTATTGACCGGCAGAGAAAGCAAAGCTTTGTCTTTTCAGCAGTATTCACCATTTGACCATGTGTTACAACATAGTTGTTTCAGGCTTGGCTAACCACAAGGCTTTTGTAGTTTGTTGCAGGCCATATTTTGGCCTTCGTAGTGGTTCAGAAACCGACATACACAGAAATGTTTGGTCTTGGACCTTGAAGCAGAGCATCTGCAGATTAATTTCATACATGATATGTTACGATCCACCAAAGTTAGGCACGATACTACATGACTAAATCCATGTTCTTTTTAAATCTTTGCCGCCATCTTGACTGTAAGAGAGCCGGGAGTCTCAGCTGTTCTTTCTTTAAACAACAGAGGGGAGAGTATGTAAGCCCTAAAGGCTCAAATATACTCTGGATACGCGTACACGGACAGCCGCGGGCCCCACGAACACAGGCTACTTCTGTTTATAGTACTTTCTGGAGTCAGCTTGGTGGACTTGTTCCACAGATGCGCAGTAGATCGGTTGCGTAGTCTGCGTGGTCATAAAAACGGGAGGCACGTGGACGTCTGCACAGAGCCTACGCGTACCACCTCTGACTTAAGAACAGGTGAAAAATAGTTTTGCCAGGATGATTTTTCTGTTAGTTTTTTTTATCTGTGTTTGCAAGCTATGTAAAATTACAGTCATGAAAATCTATTGACTAGAAATGTATTTTAATCAGCGCCATTTAGAACATGGGGTAGTGGTGCATTTCATCTTCATGTGGCCAAAATGTGTATTACAACAACAAAAATTTTCCTGTTTTCACAGATGAACCAAAAAGATAACTTAAAAAATTACCCTGACAAACCTTTTTTTCTTCATCTGTTCATAAGTCATAATAGCAGAAGAGAAAAAAGCCGGTCCAGTCCAGTGCGAGATCATTGAAGCAGCCAGTTGTAGGCTATTTATTAAGCTTTAACGTTATTTTTTTATCCGGTAATCTAATCAGGGTTTTTTTTGTTGAGCTGAACATCAGACTATTTATTATTTTCTCATGTATAGCCTTCATCTTATGGGATAAATAAAGGCTTGCCCTTCCAGAAGTGTCTTCCTGATTCCGTGGCAGAAAATACTTTCTTTAGTGCTACATTACTTTTCAAACAAGTGCAACATGTGTCACAACAACCTGGCATCAAATCTTATTTGGTGTTACTTTATGCAAATCAAAAAGTGTGACTGGGTTCAAAGTCTGTTGTCTCAGTAAATTTGACACTAAAATGAAAAAATGTGATGACGCAAAAATCCCCCCCCCCCACCGTCAGTAAATTTAGGTTTTTAATTAAGGTTTAGAAAATATCCCCATCACTTGACTCTAGAGCAAGACATCTTGTCAGAGGATACATTTTTTTTTTAATTTTTGTACCTTTCCTCTAGCGATCCACAATCTCTCCAAAATGTCCACTTGTACACAAGAAATGAAAAAATACAGTGAATTTTTAGATTCAGAAGGCAACTTTAATGAGAATGAATAGGTGGCAACTCAGAGCACCGTGTCCACTTTTCATAATACAGTAAAACGTCAATTAATAGCCAAATCCCAAATAGCCGCCTAACATTACCCTATTTACTGGCCTGGTGTGGGAACACATTTTGGCAAATAAACGCAGGTCCCCATTAAACGCCTGGTCTGGTTTTTATAGAAGTTCTTTGGATGTATAAAACCTCTTAAACCCCGCGGGGTCGCCTGCTTTAGCTGCTTCTAAGCTGCTCAGATCCTTAATACAAAATAGGCTATTAATGTTTAAAGGTATGATCAATATGTCAATATGAACATGCTACACATCGTTAGATCGGTTAGATTCTCCACAGTACCACTGTTAAGTTAATTTAACGGAGACCACAAGACCCAAAGTCTAATTCTTCTAGATTTACCGGTGTAACCTGCATGGCTACAAGAGAGGAAAAGGGGGGTATTTATATTCCTTTAGTCTGTAAGGGTTCACTGATCAAAAGAATCAAAACAGCTTTTCAGAAAAATGTATCCAAGTTGTGAATCCTGTCACGTGAAGTCCGTCGCTCTCTGTCTGCTAACTTCTCTCATCCTGCACCATGTTGTTGTTGTTGTCGTGAGGTGGCTGCCTCCAAAATAAAAGCGCATAAGCCGTCTGTTGAGCTAGATCAAATAAATGACGTGTATTTGATATTATTTGATCATTTTTACAAAAGCATTATTCTGTTTGATATAGTAGTAGTTTCAGTGTTGTGCAAAAATAATTAAAGGCCTGTCCCATATGGACGCTTGTCCCAAATAAAGGCAGGGTCGATTCAGTGATTTTAGCAAAAAAAAACCCGGGCTGTTATTCAAAGTTTTACGGTACATCCTATCCAAGTCCAACACTTGTGTACTGTGGAGTGTAATGATCATTGCAGTCTCTAAAAGCTGCTACCAGGGCTTTACCACCTGAAGCAAGGAAACGAGAGAGAAAGAGGGAGACAGAGAGAATGCTATGGTTTCTTCTTCTAATATACATGACTGTTACCACTGGAAATACAGAGTTAGATAATTAATACAAAGTGTTGTACTGTCATTAAAATAAGTCCAGCTACAAAGTATCTGTTAAGCACATCAGTTATAATGAGCTGCAAGTGTGTGTTTTTCAATATAAGAATCACAAAAAAATCAGCAATACAACTCAAGGAAATTTGTCTAAATAATCTTGACATGATTATACAGATCCATGACAACTGAGCCAACAGCTCCATTCCCTGACGAACGCTGTGTCGTTGACAGCCCTGGAGAGAGCTAAGTGGACCTTTGAGTTAAGATTGATTTTATCAAACTACTATTCATGAGGCCAGAAGACATTTCTGTGCTGAACTCTTAACAACATTGGCTGCTGAAGGGAAGACCTCTTCAAGACATTTAGATTTAAAAAATGACATAAATGTACCTTACAGGACAGAATTTATACAAATATTTATATAGTAAGAGTTTTGACGTACCAGTAGTAAGAAAAACAAGAGGCCTCCGTAAATAGAAATTGCCATGAAAACCATTTAGTTTTGAAAAAAACTTCCCCATAATGCTATAAAATAATACATAGTCCATTTGTGTAGCAGCGCTGTTGTTGGTACAAAAATAATAATAATAAGTAATTTTCTCTTTTGAGTGGCAGTGTTCACACTTTCTTTATTTACCACCACATCACTGGTTCAGACTGTTTGTGTGAAATCCAATAACTCTTTTTTTCTCTTTCCTTTCCAACACACTTCCTCTTTATAGCGCAACTTCAACTTTCTGGATCGCCAACCCCAATAACAACCTCATCAACTGTGCTGCTGCAGGCTCAGAGGTGAGTGTCTTACTCTGGCTCTTCACTTTCTCTTCCCTCATCCACCTCTCTCCCCCTGTGCTGCATCCCCCCATCTCTTGCAGGTGGAGGTCTGTCTCATTACCGTGTTGCCAGGTCAGATTAATGGCTGTGTACTCCTATTAACTTCAGAATCAAGCACACAACAGACAGAGGCACTGCTGCACTTTCACCATGATAGTGCCAATTATGATCATACTTCTGGGATTTCATAAGGATACTTCAGGCTGAATGGAGTCTTGTTTATCCTCACCAATGTAATAACTATTCTCATTTGCATACTGCGAAGAACAACACAAAAACAGACTGGCTGACATGCAGAGTGGCAAAGTGGAGGCTTTATTTATGTAAGTGGGAGTGTGCGCCTGTTTATGCAACAAAAATTATCTATACATGAATTTTCACTTTTTTAGTGTGTGTGATCTCTCAGGAAACAGGTTTCTGGTTCATCTTCCACCATGTGCCTACTGGCCCCTCAGAGGGGCTGTACTCCCCGGGACACACTGAGCACACACCTATGGGCCAATTCACCAACAACCGAGCCCATTCCAACTATAGGGTGAGTCTGAGGATGGACAGGTGCTGGGCGTGGGGAAGGGACTGGGATAAGCTCAAACATTTAGTGCCAGCCAGATGTACAATTATAAGATGTTCACACTGCAATTCCATATTAAAAACAATGAACCATGTACAGCAACATTGTTGCACTCAGCAAAAGCATTTACATAAAATACACTTACACACAAATACCATAAACAGCAGGTTTGTTGATAAATGTTTAGGACACTCTGTGAATGCACGTATCATATTGTCCGTGTACAAAACTTGTAATTAGGCTGAAAAATAGGTCAAATTGCTTGGAACTGGGTGCTTGGGCAGTCACATACTGCCTTTCCCTGTGCTCAGGTCTCTTTTGACAGATCAGAAAGTGCTACGGCGTGAGAACAAATTAGTTCATAACAATGTTTTAGTGACTGTTATTTGGAGATAAGAACAAAAAAAAAGATCAGATGAACTGAAATTTCTTGGTGTAGACATTTGACATGTCTAATGTGTTCACCCACTAGACTAACCTTAGCATACTACCTGCCTACTCCCTGTTATTCTAGTCAGTGATAGAGGAGTCTGTCACTTTTTTTGACTGGTGGGGCCCCAAGTGCGTCACTGACTTATGTAGGATGGCATGAACTGGAATACCAGAGACTATAAGTCAGGATATCGCTGCCTCTACTGCTTTGATTTTGACTTTTCTCAATTGCATGGAAGTTCAATACTAAATTGCTTAAGGCCCCTTTAAATTAGATAATTGTTATGGTACAATTATAAAAAATCCTCCTAATGTTCAACTTTCTTCATTTCTCATTCAAAAGCCTCTGAAACTGTATTTACACATTGGTTCACAAATGTCCCACATTAATAAGAATAATTATTGCCTGAGGGTTGCTGAAGTGACCCAGATGTTTCCAAGTCATTATGTCACAGTGACCTAAAAATGTTTGTTGGTGTTGTTTTTCCAAGGTGTTACTGGGGCTGAAAACCAGCCACTAATACAGCATATTGATATTTTTGTAACTCATTACTGTTACGACCCCCCTGTTGGTCTAGGGGTGTGGGGGCCATAAACATATAGGCACAACTGGTAGATCTTAAACAAGGTAACGTTTATTGGTAACGTGAGATGTAGACAGGTAACAAAAAGAACAAAAGGAGGGTGGACGAGGGTGCTGCGAAAATAACAAACCAAGTTAAAATAAAAAGGTCCTCAAAAGGAGGCCTACACCTATCTACCGTTTTAAACAGGGTTGAAACTTACTACAAAAAGAACACAAAGAGCACAGCACCCACTCCACCTGGTGAAACTAACAAATAGCAAACAGAACAATAAGTGAACTTCTCCACTGCACTCAAATGTGGAGCTAACATTCAAAGGTATGCAAAATGTTTACCTAAACACAATGTACAGCTAATAGGCACTGAAGGTGGATAGTTCCACTACACACTAAGTACAACAGACAGGCTATGCAGTCAATACCAGCGGCACACAAGTCAACAGGCGGTGACAAGCTGCCTGGAGCAACAGCTGGACTCTCCTTATGAGCCGGAGGTAATTAACAGGGTGACGAGCCATTGGTTGAGTGGAAAACAGAGGAACCAATGGGCGGTACAGATGTCAGCACCCCAGAAACCAGGAAGTAGGCGGGTCTTCATTCCCCAGGGACACAGCCTACTTGGTAGAGGTGAGACAGG
>NC_060166.1:588408-620785 GCF_021292245.1 Micropterus dolomieu | reverse complement strand
GAGGGAGGGGCGGAGTTTGGCGATGTTTTTGAGGTGGAGGAAGGAGACCTTACAAAGGTGGCGGATGTGGGTGTCAAATGTGAGATTTGAGTCAAGTCATGGTAATGACATCAGTAATGGATAAGGCTCCAGCATGCGGGGACACAGGAATTTGCACTTGACCTGTTGGTATAGCCAAACGTTCAGGGGATTAAAACTATATTTATTTAACATAATACAGATATCCATTATTACATAGAAACACAGTGCAGCAGATGTACAGTATCTCACAAAAGTGAGTACACCCCTCACATTTTTGTAAATATTTGATTATATATTTTCATGTGACAACACTGAAGAAATGACACTTGTAAAGTAGTGAGTGTACAGTTTGTATAACAGTGTAAATTTGCTGTCACTTCAAGATAACATCAACAACAACATCAACAAAAGTGAGAACACCTCTAAGTGAAAATGTCCTAATTGGGCCCAAAGTGTCAATATTTTGTGTGGCCACCATTATTTTCCAGCGCTGCCTTAACCCTCTTGGGCCTGGAGTTCACCAGAGCTTCACAGGTTGCCACTGGAGTCCTCTTCCACTCCTCCATGACGACATCACGGAGCTGGTGGATGTTAGAGACCTTGTGCTCCTCCACCTTCTGTTTGAGGATTCCCCACAGATGCTCAATAGGGTTCAGGTCTGGAGACATAATTGGCCAGTCCATCACCTTCACCCTCAGCTTCTTTAGCAAGGCAGTGGTCGTCTTGGAGGTGTGTTTGGGGTCGTTATCATGTTGGAATGCTGCCCTGTGGCCCAGTCTCCGAAGGGAAGGGGATCATGCTCTGCTTCAGGTTTCACAGTACGTGTTGGCATTCATGGTTCCCTCAGTGAACTGTAGCTCCCCAGTGCCGGCAGGACTCATGGAGTCCCAGACCAGGACACTCCCACCAGCATGCTTGACTCACCTGGTTGCTGTCACACACGCTTGACACCATCTGAACCAAATAAGTTTATCTTGGTCTCATCAGACCACAGGACATGGTTCCATTAATACGTCCTTAGTCTACTTGTCTTCAGCAAACTGGTCTTTAGAAGAGGCTTCCTTCTGGGACGACAGCCGTGCAGACCAGTTTGATGCAGTGTGCGGCGTATGGTCTGAGCACCGACAGGCTGACTCCCCACCCCTTCAACCTCTGCAGCAATGCTGGCAGCACTCATACGTCTGTTTCCCAAAGACAATCTCTGGATATGACGGTGAGCACGTGCACTCTACTTCTTTGGTCGACCATGGCGAGGCCTGTTCTGAGTGGAACCTGTCCTGTTGGACCGCTGTATGGTCTTGGCCACCGTGCTGCAGCTCAGTTTCAGGGTCTTGGCAATCTTCTTATAGCCTAGGCCATCTTTATGTAGAGCAGCAATTCAGATAAATTTTTCAGATGCTTAGAGAGATAACACCAAATTTAACACACCTGCTTCCCCCTCACACCTGACACCTTGTAAAACTAATGTGACATTGGGGAGGGAAAATGGCTAATTGGGCCCCATGTGGACATTTTCACTTAGAGGTGTACTCACTTTTGTTGCCAGTGGTTTAGACATTAATGGCTGTGTGATGTGTTATTTTGAAGGGACAGCAAATTTACACTGTTATACAAGCTGCTTTACATTGTAGCAAAGTGTCATTTCTTCAGTGTTGTCACATGAAAAGATATAATCAAATATTTACAAATATTTGAAGGGTGTAATCACTAATCACAACACAAATTAGCTAAACTGTAGATTTATTATTCAGAGTGGTTCCAGCTTTCTGATTTTTCAATTCAGCAACTCTATAACTAACTGCTGAGGATAACATTAAGAATTAGCACATGGAACAAAAAACAATGTCATTTATAGTCTATTTTTTTTAGATTTTAGTAGTCCACTTTAATACATGTACATCATATTGGGGAACATTTTGCCTAGCTACAATAATAACTCTTTACAGTGTACTGCAGTAGTCTTTTCTGTAACTTAGCCTCAGGTCATGAACAGTTGACCGGTACCTCACCTGTCTGTATTATTACTGACAAACGGACCTCAGGTCTGCAGGTACTGGACTTGGCTACAATGAATTGACCTCTTCAGTCTGAAATGAACCAAGGCATCTGTGACATCTTGAAAAAAAATTACATTAGATTGACACTTCAAAATATCAAAAGATTTGAACTTTTAGAAATTAATCAAATTATCTCAGCATTCATTGGATCATTTAGTCTATACTTTTACCCTGACCATTGATGTCCCGTATTAACTGATATTAGAAAATAAGAACACAAAACTAAACTACACACACACTCATAAAATAAACACACTAATTGAACAGTTAGTGTTTTGTACCAAATTGGCCTTTTTATTATGTATGTCTGTACATTACATATATATTTCTATTTTTGGCCCCCATAAACACTGACAGAGCACAGTAATTACTACAGTGGCTTTTCTAGCTTGATAGCTCAGTATGTGCTCTTCACCTCTCTATTTCAAGCTGTTGGTTTGCTTGCTTTACTGATATGTATGAGATTTAGCACAGAAATGACGTATGATCAACACACCTGTATTTTGTACTTTGGCTGGACTTATATTTACTTGGCCTCAGATGTATTCAACAAGGAATAGTCAGTTTTTAATCACTGGATGTTTGGGTAATAAAGGAAATTCTCACAGTGGGATCAATGAAACAATTTGACAGTATCGATGCTGCTTCTACAATTTTCAAAGCTACTATCACTATACTTACTGCTACTGCTGCTGGCACTTACAGAATCTAACTCTCCCCATCTGTGTGTGCAGTGGAGGAACTTTTCCAGATGATGATGGCTCCCGTCAGCAGGTGAAAAACTCACTGTTTGTGGGTGAAAGTGACAATCGCGGGATGGCCCTCCCTGACAACCGCATCTGGGGCCCCGGAGGTTCTGACCTCATTAGCAGAACCTTGCCACGTGGCATGTAAGTGACAGTTATAGCCTATTTTAGCTTGTTGGTTTTTACAGCCCACAAACTCCACTCTCATCAACTGTGTTTACATCTGCATCAGGGGGCTATAAAAAGGCCCAATGGAATGGTACGTGGGCATAGACACTTCATAAGGGGCTCATTTGTCAGATGTTGTATTTTCAGCTTAAAAAAAATTAATGCAGCATGAAAAAAAGTGCATGACATCTAGATTACATTTAACATTGAGTGTGTTTATACGCAGACTAGTGAACTACTGAGTATCCTGGGATGTGTTTGCCCATGTAATCGTCAAATCCTGGTTTCAGAGACCTGGAAAAGCCCTCGTCCTGGTTTATGGGAACCTTGATATGCTAGCTGGAATAGTCTGACTGAAACCTGGATACTTCAGCGTTTAAACATCTCATCCATATTTCATTGTTTATCATGAGCCTCAATGTAACTGTATGTAACTTGAGCCAAAAATATGATGATAGATGATGTTGATCGACGATGAAACTTTGTTGATAATGCAGAGGATGCACTAAACTGTTGGTTCAGGTCACTTCATTCAGTTGAGAATTTATTTTTCTGGATGTGGAGGAGTCAAAGACAAACCTGGATAGTAACAGACTCATGGGCATCACAAGGGGAGCTACATAATATTTAATTCTCTGTAAATAACACTTCCAAAATACAATCAGAACTTGATTAAGATTGGAAACCTACAAACCTGTGCACATGTAAACATATTTATTTCAGTTTAGTCAGTGAAATGTTGTTAAGACACGGTGACTATCAAAGGTTGGTAGTAACAAGTTACATTTACTCTGACAAGTACAATTTACTCTAAAATGTTACTTGAGGACATGTTACAGAGTACCAACAGAGATACCAACGATGGTCGTTCAGTCTTGGCCACAGGTAGTCTTAACGACTGTAACGACTGTCGTCACAGCAACCAGGAACGAACCAGCGGTATTGATGACCCAGGATAACGACCCCACTGAGGTTAAATAGCTGAGTTTCCCTGCCAGTCAGTCAGAACTGAAGAAGTCCTTTGGATGAGGGACGAAACGTCTTCCAGTATCTTCAACCAAGTCCAGTTGCCCTTGATTTTAACCTTCGTTGGATAACTATGACCTGGATGACTGAGAATCTTCATAGACATCTTGTCAGAGTAGATTTTAATCCATCATGCATCTACTCAGAGCAAAATAATTTCTTTTTAGGGCCCAAGCACGAACCGTGTTTTTTATGGGTTTCGTGCATGGGTGTGGCAAAATGGCTCGCTAACACTCCCTACAGAGGAGCCCCTGGGCAAAGTTTCACCTACTTGTACGACATTTCTGTGGTGTGTGTGTATCATGTCCAGAAGTACAAAAAAGCCTCTTGGAGCCATTGCCTAAACTCAACAGGAGTTTAACTTCAGTATACATGCTCACATCTGCACCGAATTTTACATGTATAATAAGAGTCCCGCCCTGAACATATATGACCATATGCCAATATTCACTCATAGTCATAGCGCCACCTGCTGGTAACAGGAAGTGACATTCAACGAAACAGCATGTGTCACCTATATATATGAAATTTCTGTGACATATGTATCATGTCCGGATGTACCAAATAGCCTCTTGAAGTGATGCCCTGAAACCAACAGGAAGTCAGCCATTTTGAATTTTATGGTAATTTTTGGATGATTTACACACTCCATACTTTAACAAACTACTCCTAGAGAATTAGTCTGCCGAACTTCAGATTTTTGCTGTCTAGTCTAATCCCACTGATTATTAAAAGTTGTACAAACGGTGAGTTTTCGTGAAACAGTGTGCGTGGCATCCATAATCGATGATTCGCCATGAAAGAAGAAGTTGTTGTAACTTCAGTGTACATGCTCACAACTGCTACACAACTATACGTGCTTGATAACAGTCACGCCCTGAACACATCTACATGCCAATATTTAGTTATAGTCATAGCGCCAATTGCTATGTAGCGCCACAAAGGGGACACAGGAAGTGATGATTAATACCTTTGTGCAGCGTCCGAAGCGCATGGCAAATTCACAGCCACATCAGCAGAGCTCCAGAATCTGCAACACGGCCCGCCAACGCTGCTTGCTGCTTTAATTCTCCATTAAATTTGAATACTGTCATCGTGCTACTTTATTTATTTATTTATGTATTCATGATCTGTTAAGAGGTAGGTGGTCAGCTAAAATCAGCTGCAATAACTTCTATACTTAAGAAACCTCTATGAACAATTCCAATCTGGTTATCGTCCTCGCCATAGCACACAAACAGCATTGTTAAAAATCACTAATGATCTTCTCATGGCTGCTGACTCCGGACTATTAACTATTCTCATCCTCCTTGAGAGATTAGTCTTTATTGGTATAACCGATACACCCTTGTTTAAATCATATCTCTATCTGGCCACACTCAGTTCATCCAACTCAGAACTTTCAAATCACAGCTATTTCCTGTCACTACCGGTGTTCCCCAGGGCTCTGTCCTGGGGCCCCTTCTGTTCATCATCTACCTCCTCTTGGCCATATCTTCCGTTAATTTAACACCCATTTCCACTGCTATGCGGATGACACCCAGCTCTACCTGTCCACCAAACCTACCTCCACCCTCCCACCCAACTCCCTCTCTGATTGCCGGAAATGTGCCGGTTCTCCTGCAACTTCCTCAAACTTAACAGTGACAAAACTAAGGTTCTCCTCATTGACACCAAATCAACTTTGACAAAACTTGACAGTTTTTCTGTTACCACTGACAACTCCTCAGTTTCATTCATCAGTTTAATTTCAAGCTCGCATTAATAATGTCACTCGGTCTGCAAACTTCCATTTACGTAACATTAATCGCTTCCGACCGTCTCTCTCACCCACTAGTACAGCCATTCTTGTTCACACCCTGGTCACATCCCGCATTGATTATTGTAATTCTCTCCTTTTCGGTCTTCCCCTCAAATTCATACATAAACTTAAACTTGTTCATAGCTCTGCTGCCTGTATCATCACCAGAACCCACTCTATTAAGCATATCACTCCTGTCCTTCAGCAGCCTCATTGGCTCCTAGCTAAATACCGCATTGATTTCAAGATCCTGCTCCTGGCCTTCAAGGCCATTCATAACCTCGCTCCTCTGTACATCACTGACCTCATTCATAAACACATCCACACGTACTGGTAGGTCTTCTTCTTCTATTCACCTCACTGCACCATTCGCCGTTTGACCACTTTGGGGTTTAGAGCCTTCAGCCGCAGTGTGTAAATTATGTGTGTGGACCATGGATTGATGAAGTACTGAAGGACATTTCTCTGCCATTAAAACTTGTTGCCCTTTATTACTGGCATGTATTCAAACTGACCACAGCTGATGTTCTTCATGAAGAAGCAAACTGAGAACATTTGACAGCCACTTTTCAAACCATGTTTAATACCCCAAAGATAGATTTTGGGTGGAGGAGCAGCAGTTTAATAGAGGCTGGCATGTGTAAGAGCCAGATTTGGTATGCTAGAAATCCGGAAGCAATATATCAGATTAATTTATCTTGTGGGGAAAAAGAGAAGTCCACATAAAGTACTGCTATCTCGATGATTCTTCTTCAGCCTTCTTTGATGCAACTAGTTGTGCAATGGTGTGCCCGAGTTCAAGCGCACTCACGCTGTGCAGTGCTGAACATCTGATGATTCCTCTGAATATAAAAGATTTTCATCCCCATCCATGGCAGGGAGTCAGCTGTACAAACCCTCTTTCTACATAGAAAAATCTTACTATAGTTAGTTCTGACAATTTTGTTGATGACCAACCCAATGACGCTGCTTATTAAACTTCCAAACACATGTTCTCCTACTATTCTGTGCTCTACTGCTCTCCCATACACTGCATTGTTTCCTCTCCTCTTCTGCCCAACAACCACAATAAACACATGTCAAATAATACAAGGTAGATTAATTTGTCATTTTACAATACAGGGTTGTATAATGAGATGAAGTTGCAGTTCCCTTTATGCTACTCACAAAAAGTAAATGTATGTACAAACATTTTATACAGTAGTTGGGTGGATAAATAAGTCAGAGAAATAAAAAGTAAACCCATCATTACTCAGATACAGATAACTTGGTGAGATAACAGGTATGGATGATCAGATTAATGCTAGCCAACTACAAACATTGTTCAGGTAAATAATAATGGTATGAGATGGGACTTGACACCTAGTCTTTAGTGTTGAAGCATGTGGTAGTGGATGGACACTTCTATATATGTACATCAACTACCCCAACCTCCATCCACTTACTTTTCACTGCACTATATCAAAGTTACTTTTTGCTAAGCTACTAAAACTGAGTGTACATTGCTAATGGGTTTCTGTGTTTGTGTCCCTGCAGTGATTTTCCGATTCGGGGTATGCAGATCTACGATGGGCCCATCAACATGCAGAACTGCACTTTTCGGAAATACACGGCGCTGGATGGACGGCACACTAGTGCCTTTGGCTTCAGGCTCAACAACTCCTGGCAGAGCTGTCCAAACAATAACGTCACTGACATCACCTTTGACCACGTACCTGTGAGTCAACTTCTGTGGAAAATAAACAACATCACGAGACATTGTTAGAACACAGATGTTTCTTTGAGATTAAATGAAAATGGGAAAATCTGTACTAACATCAGGTAAGCAAGTTTCAAAATGGCAACTTTAATATAAAGACTGGAGCCCAGTAATATAATGTCTCTATAAAGGTACCCTTTTTGACCATGGGAGGTACTATGTAGCAAATGCATGAGCACATGCATGATACAAATGTGACACATTGATGATGACACATGATTTCCCACCATTCTGTTGATCAATAGTTGGTGGTGGAAAGATTAAAGTAACGTGCATGGATTAAAAGTAGGGTTTAAGATAAAAATTGTTATACAGATGCTTTGAAGTAAATACACTGACATTGTCACTAACCATGAGGTCATTTGTTGACATTGGATTCTCTGGAAATACACAATGTGTTTTGGTGAGAAACTGAATGTAAACATGTGGTTGATTATAAGGAAAGTCCAGAGAGCAGCTTTACATGAAGGGAAAAATGTGATTTCAATTTTTAACCTTTGTTCTGAATTTATTGTCATCAGGTTAAATCTGAAAATATTCATCCAAACCTTAAAGGTAGAGCAGCTTACATGTATTAATTACTTTGGTTTGCCAATGTATGAATGGATTGTAATGTAACTTAAAAGATTAGACATTTCCCAACTTTCTCGGTTGTCTTTAAGCCTGTGGACTGATTTCTACTGAACACTTTACTATGGATTGCTAGCTAACATAGCAAAATATTGGCTTGAGTGGATAACATAGAACCTAAAAGGTTTTCCCAATATCTACATTTTAAAATTCACACTGTTGCTATAGTGTCATCATTAGGAGATTGATTCCACTATTTAGCCAGGTCCTTTTTGGATGAGACTGGACCATTGTGCCATGTTTGGTGCATTTTCATTCATGGGAAGGCAACATTTCTTTGAAAAGATAAGATAAGATAAATAATTTAATGGAAAAACAAATCTGCAGTGAATCACACTTACACATATGTGGACAATTTAAATTTAATTAATTGAGAAGTGTAAAATGTGTAAAATTTCTCATGCATACAAAAGTGCCCATTGAATTGGTACAAAATTCTAAATAGATGTTTAGTTGAATCTTTCTGAGCTGTCCTCACCACCAGTTACTGTAAACTGTAAGATAATAATCAGATCGAGTAAATCTAGGATTAATAAACATTTTCCTCAACGAGAGTATGCTGGAGACATTTGAATACTGAAAACTCAATACGAGGATCTTAAAATGTATGCATATCACTCCATCCCTCTACTGTAGATTACGTCTCGCGTGTTTTTTGGGGAGCCTGGTCCCTGGTTTAATAAGATGCAAATGGACGGGGACAAAACGACCATCTTCCACGATATCGACGGCTCGATCAGTGAGTATCCCGGAGCCTTCCTGGTTAAAGAGGACAACTGGCTGCTCCGCCATCCTGACTGCATCGACGTGCCCGACTGGAGGGCTGCTATCTGCAGCGGCCGCTACGCACAGGTGTGCAAGCAGTCATCAAACTCTCTAAACATTTCTTGTCACAAATCAGCCTTGACAAGCACAAATCTGCTTTCTATTACACCCTCTTTGGCATTGGTTGATTACATGTCATTTCACATCCCAATCAAAGTGCTGTGTGTGAAAGTGAAATCATACATTCATATATAAGTACATGTTCTGTGTGAAATAATAAACAAATCATGCATAGCTCAGGGCTGCCAACTTCTTCTAGTTTAGTTTGGAGTGAGATTCAGTATCTGAAGTTGGTCCGTTTTCTGAGTAGGCCTTCTGTGACATTACCCACTGTAGGGCCATCACTCCTCAACCCCCAGGAACTTTGTTTAGTTCAGCAGCCAAGTTCACATTTTAAAGCCTGTATAGATGACAAACCAAGTCAATAATCACTGTTATTGATATGTATGGTTGATCAGCATACTTGCCAACCAGATACCATAGTCAAAATCGGGAGACCAATCCTAACATGTCAAGTGAATATCTAGTGAAACTGTATTGCTGAAATATGAGTCCAGAGGACAAAGAGGGAAGGGGGCATTGAAAATGGGTCTCTAAGGAGATTCTGGAGGGTTAAACCACTGAGTGTACTGAACTGGTATGGGTGTGTTTATATTGCTTATGAATTCAACTTTTCATTTATAAGATAGAAGCTTGGGTTATTTATTCTTTTTACATGTTTGTAGTTTAATGAGCCAAATTAGTCAATTTGTAAAAAAAAAACCAAAAAAACAAAAAAAGAATACTCATCCAGTTCTTACACCTACATTAGGTGTGTGAGTCCAGGAGCCATTTAAGTCAGATGAAATGAGAAGAAATATATATAACTAAATATTAGAATCAGCCTTGTAATTCCATGGTTGTGTTGTCTTTAGATCTACGTCCAGACACGTAATCCTGCAAACCTGAACATGCACATAGTGAGAGATGAGTACCCTGATCACCCCCTGACACTAGAGGGCGCCCTGGGGAAGAGGAAACACTACCAACAGTTCCAGCCGGTGATCACACTGGCCAAAGGCTACACCATCCACTGGGACCAGGCAGCGCCTGCTGAGGTCACCATCTGGCTCATCAATTTTAACAAGTCAGTGGACACATGAGCCACTCTGAGGACAGCACACACTTATGACAAACACCACCCTCACACAAATCATGTTTACAGCAGGTACTGTCTGCTTTGGATTGTTTGACCAGGTAAGAATCAGCTGTTTTATTTATCATGGACAGCGCACATTAACATCAACAGGATGTACTGTAGATGTGCCAGATTTAGACAAACCATCATTTTCAATCTCTGGGAAAATAATAGAACAGATACATTCAAGCCATTATAACAGTTGTGACTTTGCAACCATGTAACACTAAAAAGCACAAAGGCCTTTAAACAAATAAAAAAACACACGGAACATAGACATGCATAATGGGTCTTTCAGACAGAGTACGACGACCGCACTGCTGCGCTGTGAAGCCCGTTATTTTCAATAGCTTGCGTCACTGCGGTTTGTTGCTGTGTCGAGCAAAGCGTAAGCGCAGCACAGCGCACTGCTTGGCGACCTTACGCGCACGCCGTGTTCCAAGTTCAAAATAGTTGAACTTTTGCGCTGAACCCATCAGTTTTGCTCTGAACCCCACAGCCAGCGCAGCGCAAATCGCTTCCTTTCTGAAAGGGCAATAAGGCAAATGGAGCACACAAGGCAACCAATATTAGAAATCCCATATGGCTTGTGATAAATTCAGACTGATGGAGGTGACTGCATCATAGCAGAAGGAAAAGTTAATTTCCCCTAGCAGCAGCTCTGGTGTGCCTGCTTATATTAATGTATATCTGAGAAGAACAAATGACCACTTGAAACAGGTCTCTGTCCCTTTCCATAGTGGTGTGTTTATGACTGAGATTATAATTACTTGCCCCAAAGGGATTTTCTCCTAAGGGTTTATGGGCACTTATAATATGGCCATCAAGAACAAGTACATCAAGTACAAAATATAAAGATGTCTGGCCCGGTGCTCATATCATCAGTCAATATATGCTCAGAATACTAGACAGGGTAAATTGAAGAGCTCCATGCTGAAATGCAGTGCCCACTAGGTAGAAGATAATACCTTGTGGGCAAGAGATACTAACATACAATGTTTTGAGCAAAATATCCATATAAAAATATTATTTTTCAAGACTCCTTACTAATTTCACATTACAGGGACTTTTTGTCTGTTTAACAGTAATAAATATAAGTAAATGTGGTAGTGAAGTCAGGGGTTGGGAGCTGTGTTTTGGCTGTTTATAACCTTATTGTAACTGCATTGTAAAACTTTCAAAAGATTTTCTCCATTTCAACTCAGCAAGATGTATAAAAGATATGTCTATACAGACTTTGAAATCGTCCTAGAGAAACAAATTGACCTTTTTAATCCAGTGAAAAGCATCCAGACCTGCATTTGAACAGTGTACAAGCCTGGTTCTTTGACCACACCAAGCAGCACAAGGGCTTCATCTGTTGCAGTCAGCCATCCATGAAGTGAATTTTTACCTTCTACTCCCCCATCACACTGTTACTGGAGTAGCACTGATGTAAGTGCTCACAGGAGGCAGAGGAGGAAGACTGTGTCTCAGTGAATGGAGCTGTCTCTTGTGTCAGATTTGAATGTCCTCCTCGCTGTTTCTCCACTCCTCTACTGACTCCTGGTCTATATATTTTTGACCTCAGGGTTCTCTGAGTGGTTTTGGTCTGGTGTTCACAGACAGCTGATGTTGTATGTTTCCAGTGTTCATTCAGTCTTTTGTCCAGGTTCATGATCATGTCATACACCACCCCAGTCTTCCTGTCCTTGGGATGGGCTCTTTAGGATTCACCAGAGTGTTAATGAACTTGATGCGCTTCAAGCAAAGTGCTTTTCAGATGGTCTAACTTTCAATCCCAACAAGCTATGTATTTTCATTCTACACATCCACTTCTCTCACTTTTTATGAGTTATTAGAGTTTGTACAAAGTGTTGTCCGACCACATCTAAATGCACAGCTGTTCTGGATGACCAACACTTAACAGCTGGCTTGTAGTCAGAGATAGGCACGAAACAGGATGAATTGTGCATTCATACAGGATCTCCTTGAAAGCATTCGTGGTAATGCACTCTGTCTTACACACACAATACGCTGGAAGTAGTAAAGAATAGAAAAAAGACAGCTTGAGAAAGAAGTTTAAACCCTGCTTACACTCACGCCTCCACACGCCTGGTCAATCATAGGTAAAGTGTGCACGGCTGTTGATTCCAGAATTGTGACAATGAAAAGGGTGTTGTAAGATGCTGACAGCCACTTATTTGGTGCATACTGATATCTTAACCCTTAACGTAGCTGAATTTCTATCCAGTTATAGAAAGAAGGAATGCTTGTACAGTTAAACACAAGATGTTGTAGATGATGGCATAGGAAGCTAGCTGACAAGTTTAATTTTGTTTTGAATCTGGTCCCTCCTTGAAGGCTTTCTGTAACGGCAGGGCTGCTCCTGAGGTCACTCCAATAACTGAAGCATGAATAACTGGACGCTGTCGGCCTAACTGAGAGCCTAACTTGGGCTCCTCCCTTCCGATGATGTTTACAGTTTGGCCTTCAGCTACTGAACTGGATAAAGGCCGGGCGTCATTTCATGCTAGTCCACTACTCCCTATGGCCTGAGTCCACCCTGACATGGACCGTATGGAGCCAAAGTTACTAAAGGATGGTGTCTACACCAATGGCCCCATCTACAGTTCACAGAGGAATACAGCAAGTGAGGCTGATTCTCTGCAGAAAGAGTTGAACTATGACTTGTTTATTTTGGACTTTATTTAAGAAAACAACTGCTGTCTGTCTTTTGAAAGTAAGCTAACTGACCATGGTTTAATGAGCCATGATTTCCTGCCTTCAGTATGATGTATTAAAATGCACCTACTTCCTGCTGATTTTAAAGCTTTGATTAAGGATCTTGTAGCAGACTCTGTAAAAAGCTGTTGGGCCAAATAGATTATGTTCAATATGTGCTGTCTTGTTAATTAATGGTTGACTTTGGGAAGAGAAATTGGGAAATCCATGGATTGATTGATAAAGAGTGTACATGACTTTATGAAGTGAGAGCAACAATTATTAAACTGGGAGTTTGTTGTAGCAAACATTAAACTGTAAAGTTTACAAAGTACATACTTTTGAAAAGACTGCAAGTCGTATTTGATTGCTAATGCATCATTTAGATATGAAGATAAATACAAGTCAGGTGTAACAAAGAGGAATTGTTCAGTAGCTGACATCCAACTCACTTGTTTTCTTTTCTGCTAATTGCAGTATATAGTAGTTGCATTTAGACATTCGAAATGGCCGTTCTTTGCATTACTTGATTCAAATTTATGAAACAGAGGTAATATTTCTCTACAGTGTATATAGTACAACATTTTAGTGTAAGAAACAAATTTCAAGCACAGGCACACATATCTCAGATTAAATTGCATAAACACCTAACTGCCACTGTGCAACTGTGAGCTTCAGTTAATGTCGATTTTGCCAATTTCTACACCAGATTTCTTCCTGCCATATTGACCCCACATAATTTTTACCATCTGTTATTTTTGCTATTAATTGGTTATTCTCTTACTCTTAAAAATGTCAGAAAATAGTGAACATGCCCATCATAGATTCACACGGGGGTCTTCAAATGTCTGCAGAAGCAAAAATCAGAGTAAAAGGAATAGTGTCCTAATGTCTTTTAGGAATGACTTAAACAATACAATTATGATGCCAGTTACTTTTCTATCTTCCGACTAATCAACTCATTTGTTCAAATCTGTTCACAAGTGATGTGTTAGATAAAAGTAGAAATAATCATGACAACAGGTTTTGCTGTGAGATTAAGTCAGTACTGTATCTATATCCGACTTGCCTCAGCGTATCTCCTGAAACCTCCTAGGACAAAGCTCCATACAATGGGAGATCAAGCGTTCTGCTCAGCTGCTGTGGATGCTTTTAAACGAGGCCTGAAAACCCATCTTTTTAGGAGAGCTTTTGATTGAACTTTTGCCCCTTTCCTTTGCCTTATTGTTTTTGTTTTATTTTCATGCTCTGTGTTTTTATTTTTTAGCACTTCCTATTTTAGCTTGTAGCACTTTGGGATTTGCTTAAATATAAGGTGCATTACAAATTAAATGTATTATTATTATTATTATTACATTTCTGTCATGTTTCAGAAATGACTTGATCACCGTGGGCCTCTGCTACCCACAAGGCACCACTTTCACGGTCATCTCCGACATCCACAACCGCCTGACCAAACAGACCCGCAAGACCGGCGTCTTCATGAGGACAGCACAGAGGGAGAAGATCAAACAATCCCACCTGGCTAAAAGATACTACTACTGGGAGGAAGACACTGGGTCAGATACACATCTTACAACACTGTTATCAGAAAACAACATTCAGTGTGACAGTGTCTTTTGAGTAGTGCAGTTCGATGAGTATTGAAACCTTTACATTTTCTGCCTATTGATTATCATACATTATGTTGTCAACTTGTTCTGCTGCCCCGAAGAGACCAGTATATCAATTAATGCAGCTTTAAATATTCAAATTAAAGTATTATTCCAGTTTACTACCACTTTGTCATATTTTTGTAGTTTTTATCATGATTTGTACTCATTCTTATGTCAGCAGTCAGACGATCTGTAATTTTCACTGTAATTAGTCAGTCAATTGCAATGTCACTTTACTGAAAGGAATGACGGCCACAGCTTGAAAAATAAGACCAGTTGACAAGTTGTTCTAAACTTTATTATTGTCATCCTGTGTGAAAGCTCTAACCACAATCTATTCTAGAAAAATGGAAATAAGTTAAATATCTGGAAAAAGGGATTTTAAGAATACATTTTCAATTAAATGTACAGAGCAAAAGAGATGAAAAGGGACAAATGAGGGAGCAAAAAAAACAGTAAGAAGAAGAAACAGAAATACACTGAAGCACATTGCATTCACCAAAGGAAAAGCAATTTGAGACTACACAGAGCCTATCTCATAATTATGACTATTGTATCTCATTATCTTGACTTACTACCTCATAAGTATGACAAAAGATCTGATAATTACAATACATTGTATTCTGTGATTCTGTGACCAAATAGTAAGTGTTTAGATTGGATGTGTTTCAGATGAATGAGTGTGCATACTGCTGCTTTATGTCATGTCCGTCATAGATATCTACTTAACGTACATTACGGCATGATGTCGTCAGGACATCTTCATGGATATTCACTCAAGGCACAGGATGCCACACTAATAATGATAACATCCACATTACGCAGCGACATCAGTATCTCTCACTGTCTCAAACTAAGGAGGAAATAAAAAGCAAATTAAATCATCAAAAGCATCTTAAAATGAGCAGATTAAAAAGGTCCTACACATCCTTAGTACTGTCATTTCATATATTTATAAAGATACATCTGCATGTCAGTGTCAATTGTTTCTGTGATTGCTAAGCATCAGATGAAGATATGTCTAAAGCTTTACTATGTGCATTGCAGCCTACTCTTCCTGAAGGTAATGGCCAATAACGACAAGGAACAGTATGCCTTCTGCTCTGTCAAGGGTTGTGAGAGGGTGAAGATCACGGCTATCATCCCTAAAGGCAGTCCACCCAGCAACTGCATGGCCCAGGCCTACCCCAGACACGCTGAGCTGCCCGTTGTGGACGTACCCATGCCTAGAAAGATACCTAATGCCAGACTGGTGAGAAGGGGGGGGGGGCTGGCTATCATTAACAAACTAGAATGGAAGACTGTCACAAATAGTTTGTCTCAAACCCCTTTAAAGTTCAATAGTGTGTGAACTGCCATCATCTGCAGTTGCAGCATGTCTTTTTGTTCCAGCACACTGTGAGTGCATTCCAGTAGTGGTTTAACACCCCCCTGTTGACACCCCATAATGGCAATCTGGTGCCATGTTAACTGACATTTAAATACTCTAAAACAGGTTTCCAAACGTTTCATGCCACATGGAATAGAAGCCTAATGTAGTTCTGGGCCATGATCATTTAATTTAAGAGACATCTTTATTGATATCTTAGTAAAATGATTTTATCACTATTAAATCTTACTATTAATCAGTAAATATCACTCCTAATGAGAACAGTGATGCCCGACTTTGAACTGAAGAATTGTTGTCATGTCAGCTGTAAGTCTAGTGTACTAAAGATTCAAAGTACATCACCGTCAGTCATCGTAGACCTCAGTCTTGACGTTGTGTCATAGATAGACCAGTCTTTATAGAATCTTTAACACAATCAGTGCCCGAGTGATTCGGTGCCTAGAAGTAGGGAGTGTTTGAGGCACATGTTAAATTACTGAGTGACTGAACAATCAACCACTATATTTCTGCACTACTATTTTAACCCTTACCAAATATAGATAGGTTGTGTCCAAAATCATCCATCTTTCAGGATTCACTACTCGGGGAATGAAAGGACTGTATACTGTGTCAGATGGCAAAATCAAAGATACTTTCAAATAATACTAAGGGCAATCCTTTAATCTGCCCCAATTTAGGAATTATTCATAGAGCCCTACAAGAGAAGCTCAAGCTACACAGGCTCAAATGATCTTAGCAAGTCAGAAATATAGTCTTCTTACAATCCACTCTAAAATGGGTGTGGGTGTGGGGGAATTTCGGACGGACACAGTGATAGACTGCAGACATTTTTACCGCCATAGCAGAAACGCCACAGGTGTAATTAAAAACATTAACACTAGCTCTGTTCCATTTACAGTAAGTTCCCCATTCAAGCATTATGTACCAAATGTAATTAGTTATGCCTGCTATTTTCTTTCTATGACATGTCAGAATTAACATGAAAAATAACATTACAAAACAAACAACAGTACACAGATTATCAGAACAATCTCATTAAGAAATACAAGAACCAATAAAAATGTACAATACAAAAATAATAAAATGACAAAAAAATTTAAAACAGTTAATAAATCTATCAGCGTCGGGTGACAGAGTCGTTGTCAGCTCGTGTAGTGTGTGACCCCCTGTCACCGATTAGTCACATATTGTGAACGCCACAACGACTTCAAGACTCCTGTCACAAGACGGTCAGTTGTGTAGTGTGAACGGCACGGCCATCGGCCGGCGCTGAAAGTCATGTAGTCTGCACAAGCCTTTAGGCTCAGTGTATGAATGTGAGTGAATGCAGATGTAGTGTAAAAGTGCTTTGAGTGGTTGAAAAGACTAGAAAGGCGCTATACAAATACGGAGAATTTACATTTACTTTCACTCATGTTTCAAACAATGTTCCCAATTTCTAAGAAATACATTCCATTGTAATGAATGCCCATTTACTGTATCCTTATTTACATTCTGCTTTTCTTGGCTTCATCCTGTGAATTTTTCCTGCTACTGAATTGCCCACAGCAATCATTAGAAATGTAATTTCTTTCTTATATGAAAGTGACATTTGCAGCTGTGATCATTTCATCTAATTTGTTTAGCTTTGTGATTGCGGCGAGTAAAAACTGACTTCAAATTGCTTCTTTGAAATGCCAAATATTGTGTCTTCATTCCAACGCTGTCCCTTTGCTTGGTACTCTCAGCACTCACCAGAACACTTCCTGGAGGTCAAACTGGAGTCCTACAACACTCGCTTCTTCCACATCAAAGAGGACTTTGCTTTCACAGAGGTGTGTATCATATTGACAATAGAATAGTAGGTGTAGAGTAAGTCACTTTGTTTGACCTTGGACTTAGACCACTGGGTTATGAGTTACCAAACAGAAATGATTCCTGTAGATGTGTCATTCAGACACAAGTGTATTGTACGCCTGCTCAGAGAGAAACTTATTTTTCAATCTAGACCCTATTTTCCCATGTTTTTTGTCTATGGTACTAATTGGGACAACATTTTTTTTAAATTGGTCCATTACTGAGTGAGGGAGCTGCTGTCTGTAGCTGTGAAACAGGGCTGCAATATAATTCTTCCACTAAAGTGCTTGTTTTTGCCACTGAAAGGCTCTGATTGTGTCTGACAACATTATGGAAAGGATTCCTACAGAGATAGACCTCTTTGTCAAAGACTAAGATCTTTTATGTTTAACCAGAAACATACAAGATCCATAGTAACTATCCTCCATTTTAATAAAGCAAATTGTTTCTGTTTGTTTTAAAAGCGCTCTAAATAGGCTTTTTTTTCTTTTTTCTAAGGTGTTATATATGACTTGTGTTATTTGATGTTTGTTCTACTGAGTAAGTGACATCATTGTGTTTTTGGTTCTGTTATTTTATAGATCTCAGAATGGTAGTGTGATTGGCTGGTTGTGTTGTAACAGGTGAATGGCAGGAAGCTGTACCAACCAGAAGATGGGGTGCAGTTGACAGTAGTTGACGGGCATGATGGTAAGGTGGTAGAGAGCAAAGGCTTCAGGAACTCCATCCTACAGGGCATCCCTGCACAATTACACAATTACGTCAATGGACTGAGAGATGGGTAAGAAGCTGCTCCTTTGCTGTCCAACTCTACTAAAAAATCCTTCAACCATGTACCATTGTACTACCACTCTGATGAAGATTCTTACTGGTGACTTGCCACCATGTTGTGGTGAATTGTCTTTTCTTGCATTCCAAGAAAATTAATTGCATTTTTACAAAGTTATGTTATGGGTCCAGTGATAACACACATGCATAAGCTTAAAAGACACATACAGCTACTATCAGCTAAAAATGATGTTCTACCTCTCACACTTTCTCTAGTTCCATCGTCATCATTACATCTAAGGGCCGTCTGGTTACCAGAGGATCCTGGACTAAAGTCTTGGAGAGACTTGGAGCAGACAAAAGCATCAAATTGAAAGGTAGGTATTTCTGTTCCAAGGTGTACTGAGATAAATGTGAGCATGAGTATACTATACCTTGAAATGTATTGGAAAAACATCAAGCATTTTTAACCAAAATGCACTAGATGGTGCTGTGGCTTCATTGGTTGCATTTTACCCCATGTCACAGGCTGACAACAGTGTCTAAGTATTATTATTTCATCATCATTTTTACAATTTTAAAAGGTCAACAATTGTAAAAACAGCCAACCTGCGCCATCTGTCTTTGTGAAATTACAACTACATATCTGTCAAAAATGGAACATGCAACAGCCCACAATCTTTTTGAAGACAAAGATTTCAAGAAATGATGTATATACACATTGGAAGGAAGTGAACGTGAGGCAGGGCATGGCTAAAAAACACCCTGGTGCTCAGATGATTTCATTTACAATGTAATTTGGCCTCCCTGCAGACAAGCTGGCATTTGTGGGCTTCAAGGGTTCCTTCCGCCCTGACTGGGTCCATCTGGAGGTGGACTCTGACCGGGCCAAGATCCATCAGGTTCTGCCTGTCCCTGTGGTCCTCAAGATGAAGTTATGAGTGGAAAGCAGAGTGGGGAGGACAGCCAAGAGACTATGTAGCCTCCAGATACTGACACACATAATACCCACCCAAAAAACATGCAAAGACACACATGTACATATGTATACATATACACTGCCTGCACTGCAGAGGTGCTCCAAGCCATTGGTCCAAGATCGAGTGGTGTTTTTTCTAGGCTCGGCGGTGAGAAAGGATGTGATTTGGTGTGTTGAGGGGAAGACCCTCTCCCGGAGCCAGTACTGCCCATGATGAACTGTATCTGTGTAAGACCCCCACCATCAGCAGAGGGCTTTAAAGTGATAACACACCCTCTGGCAGTCATATTAGAGGTCCTCGGTGCAACAGTGGCTTAGACCAGCCAATGGTGTTTGCAGAAATGTGGCTGCTCCACAGACATTATTGGACATGATTGAACATTGTCATTGCGTCACAGACATCATTGTTATGGTTACATAATGTGAGCTTGCCAGCTAAAGTTACCATTGGATTTGGTGAGCAAATGATCACTGTTGAGCTGTGAAAAAATCTGTTTTGTGCACCAGCTAACATGGACATTAGTTTCATGTTAACATTAACATTGGCCGTAGTCCATCCTCTAACGGACTTCGCTATTTGTTTACCCCAGCACTCACATCTTCGCTTTCAGTCTGCTGTATGTGTCCCCTGCCCCAAATGCAACACGGTTGTTTTCCATTTCAAATATAGGATAGCACAGGAGAGTTGATGGTTTAGTTGCTCAATGAGAGGTAGAGAATTGCATGACCATTTTGGAATAAGGTAAAGTAGGACAGATGCCCCTTCCTCAGCCACATCCTTCAGCTCTATCTGGTAATCCCAGAGCTTTCCCAGACCCGAAAAACCCTCCAGCATGCTCTGGGTCTTTCCTGGGGTCTCCTCCCTGTTGGATGTTCCTGAAGCACCTACAGATCAGATGCCTGAACCAGCCCAACTGAGTCCTTTCTAAAATCCTTATATACCAGCCTGTAATAGACTGGGCAACTTTACCTGCAAGAGGGAAGGCTGTAACCACCGTAATGCAACGTCCAAAGAATTGGTTCAAACGTTTCTGCAGGGGGATCAGACACTGAGGCCCTCCTGCTTGTTCCCCAGTGAGATGTAAAACTTGGACAGGTTTTCCAACCAATAGTGAGGTTTATAACAAAGCTAACAAAACAACTCTAACTTGTCTCCCACCGAGTATTATGCAAATATTTTGCATGAGCAGAAATGTGATGGCACCCATATTAAGTTAGAATGAAATCTGCAAAATATTCAGTGCCTGAGATAGAAACAACTTCTGAGTTGTTGCCAAATGCTACTGAGATACAAAACAACTTCAAACTATGTCTGTGAAGATTTCCAGTCATTCAGATCATAGTTATCCAAGGAAGGTTAAAATCAAGGGCAGCTGGACTTGCTGGAAGATACTTGAAGACATTTCGGCTCTCATCCAAGAGGCCTCTTCAGTTCTGACAGACTGGCAGTGAGTCCCACCTATTTAACCTCTGTGGGGTCATTACCAAGGAGATGGATCCTGCTTGGTTTGTTGTGTGTCCTTATGGTCGTTTCATTGAGGCCTCATGTGACGATGCCTATGACGGTTGTTCAGACTTCGATTCAGTTGACTCCAAACAACCATAACGACATGGGCCCAGTTACAAATAATATCAATTTGACAAAATAGTTTGACTGAAACTCACCTTTTTAAGCTGTTCAAGCAGTCTGAACCATTTTTCAGCTAATTTGATGCTTTCACACTAGTCTAAACAAACTGAAACAAACGGGTTAGGGGGGAGTTACAAAGGGGTGTGTGTGATTGCAGTTTGTAGGAGACAAGGTTCACCAGTTTATTACAAAACCCTACATTAGGAAAGAAACCTGAGATATTGGATTGTTCACTTTTATATTGATCATTAAACAGTAACAATGTCTTGGTGTTTGATATTTATATATTACTAACTACTGGCCAATTGTCCATTGATGGACCTCCACGATGTCAGCCACGGGTTGCTCGAGATTTATGATGCAAATGCAAAGCCTCTTTCTGATCAGTGGGCGCAAATACTACACAAGTGTGAGCCAACTAATCAAATGCATGTATACGTGCCTCACCAAACATCCTTCCCATGCAGGTCTCCGTGATATGTGACACTTAAGTGGTTTTGGTGTGCTGCATTGTTTGAGTAAACTGTTAAAGAGAGAAAAGAGAAGATGAAAAAAAAAAAGAACATTCCTTGTTTTGCATCCAGACCTGTGGTTGTTAACTTGCTCTGTTTCATTCTGAGCACTTGATATTGTGATGTTTTACCCCCGTGTTTATTCATATCAGTGTTTGTGATCCATCTGTCTGTATTTTTGAAATGAACCAGCAAGAAGCCCATAACAATTTAAAAGAATAAATTAGACACCGACTTAAATCAGGGAGTTTTTCAATGTGCAATTTCCCCATTTCAAAATGACAGAGAAATCTTAGTTTCAATCAGGCGATTATAAAAAAGGATTACCCCTCCCTTCGCCGAAATAGCTGGACTTTTTCCGGAGGTTGCAGTAGTAATTTAGTGTTTTGTATGTTTAATTTGTTTTTAAAAAATCCACAGATTCCTAAGATATATATATATATATATATATTTTATACTTATTTATTGTACATACACAGTTGATCCAAATCTACGAGGGACATCTTTTGAGTTGTAATGTTATGACTGTCCTGTATGTATACTGTATGTAAGAAACCATTATAGCTCCATTTTAAAAGATTTGTACCAGACACTCACTGCACACATGCATTAGATTCTTGGTGTAGTTGGCTTGTTTTAAATGTACACCATATGAATATGTTGTATATGTGGCTTGTAAGTAATGAAGCTCCATAACTTTCTTTGAGGACTTTTGTACAGAAATAAATGATGATCAACAGTTTGAATGTCTGCACATCTGTTTGTCCCTGCCAGAACAAACATACATTTTATATATATACTACACTATGTGCATCATTAGGCAAATTGTATTCCTCAGGATTAATTTTATCATTGAACAAACAATGCTTGAAACTGAATTTTTAACTAAGAAAAAGTGAGTTTTGTCTTTATCAGGAGAATTTATAAATGTGCAGAATTATTAGGCAACTAAATTACCACAGTAATTTCCATCAAATGACTTGTTTATTCTCAGTTTTTAGATTAAGTGTAACAACACAAAAAGACATTGTCTCCAACAATTAGATGCATTTTTTTGGCCTTTCAAACATATTTAGAAACCAATATATTCCATAACTGCCATGAGCCTTCCATCCAGAGTCTGTCAGCTTCTTGATCTGTTCACTATTAACTTTCGCTGAAGTAACAACCACAGCCTCCCAAACACTGTTCAAGATTATTAAGATAATACTATAAAATACTATTGTATTGTCTTCCCTGACTGTAAATCTCATGTTTGAGAAGAGCCCACAAGATCTCAATAGGATTCAAGTCAGGTGAGGAAAAGGGCTAGGTCATTATTTATAATAGCTGCATTTGGTGGGCGGCTGTGGCTTGTAGAACACAATTGAAAATAAATACAGAAATAAATAAATGCTCACTTCTGAGACAGCAGAGAGTAGCCATTCAATAAATGAGGTTTCTTTAGGTAGATTTATTAATAAATTATATTTACTTAATTATTCAGTAAAACCACATGTTTTTGTGACTTGGCCACTGACAGATAACATGGAAAATAAGCCAAGTCTGTGAAACACTGTCACTGTTTCTGCACCACAGTCCATTATAAACCACATAATAGATGAAATTTGTACAAACATTGACTCGGGAAACACGTTAATTCTCTCTGTGATTATGGACCCTCACCAAAACTGCCTACTGGTTTTGCCTACAAAATAAAAGTGCGAGAAACTTTTTTGCAGCAATGCTATATTTCGAGTTGAATTGAGAGCTTTTACTTTTTTACTTAATTCTGAACGACATTAAAAGAGTCTGTAGCCTGCTTGACACATCTTTGAAAAAGCCCTCAGAAAACGTGATTCCCCCAAATGTCCTCTGCCTGGAGATACTGGGGAAATGAAAGCGTCTGTAGGTTGATGGATGCGAATCAAACAACGGAACACGCACACGACAGCACATGCTTAATTGTGAGAATGTAAAACAGTTGTTTTATGATCAATTTGTTGAAGAGACACTAACAAATTTTCTCCTGATGTGGGACACACAACCTTCTAGATGTGAATCCTGTGCTTTACCAAGTGAGCTAACCAAACACCATAACATTTAGTACAAATATTATGCCTTTTATTCTCACCCACCATCTAATGGATAAAATAATTGCTCTGAAGTCTTCTTTGAATGTATGTATTCAACAGAGTGATGAGCGTCTACACTGCCAGAATTCTACAAGAAGAAGAAGAACGTGGTGACGAAACGCGCTCCGTAGTGCTGTTTGTCTGTTTTGGGCTACTGTAGAAACATGACGGTGTGACATGGCGACGTCCATCTGGTCCATCAAGAGTCACTCTCATTTCATCTGTCCATAAAACCTTTGAAAAATCTGTCTTCAGGTATTTCTTTGCCCAGTCTTGACGCTTCAACTTGAGAATCTTGTTCAGTGGTGGTCGTGTTTCAGCCTTCCTGACCTCGGCCGTGTCTCTGAGCACTTGGCACCTTGTACTTCTGGACACTCCAGGTAGGTTGCAGTTCTGGATTATGGTGGCACTGGAGGATAATGGGTTCCTGGCAGCTTCACTTTTAATTCTACTCGAGTCTTTTGCAGTTAATTTGTCTTTTCTTTTCCATGAGCTTTTTGTGACTATTAGCAAGTTTGATTGTCCGGTGGCCCTGCCTCAAAGGTTTAGCTATTTCAAGAGTGTTGCATCAGCCTCAAAGGCATTTTACAATTTGTGACTTTTCGGTGTCAGTTAAATCTCTTTTTTGGACCATTCTACCTGAAATAATGCAGCTGCCTATTAATCGTGCACATCTTGATATAAGGTGTGATTCACTTTCACCACACCCTCCCTCATTACACAACTACATATCACCTGAAAATGATTAGCTCCAGTGAGCATTCAAGTTTACACGGTTTAGAGTTGGAAAATGGACATAGGAATAAGTCATTCAGAATACTTGCCTAATAATTGTTCACACAGTGTATTTTCCTCTTATTCTTATTTTAGTTTTATATACCTCATTTATTCTTAGCTTTCCCTATTTATCTGTACTTATTTATCTTTGTGCTACTGCAATAGACAAAATCCCAGCGTGCATGTTGTAAATTTGGTGAAACGGACAACATATACTCAGAAGTGACCATTCATTCATTCATTTATTCAGTCCTGAGAAAAAGCTGTATCCCATTTTATGTCGTCTTGGTGAAGTCATTTTGTTTTAGCTGTTTAATATCATTAATGCAAACCTCTCCTTGAGTACCTTTCAAAAACTATGTGCATTTATTGATTTTCATTTGGTGACAATCAAACAGAAAATAAGTAAAGACATCAGCCAGCACTGACATTACAACTGATTTAAAGAGCTTGTTACCACTCTGTGACAAAGAATGATGACTTCAAGAATGTACTTGTCATTGTTCCAATGAGGCAGTGGTGGAGAAAAGATACCAGCTCTGCAGTCAGGGAAATGTACCCAATAGGGTTTATTAGTTCAGTCACACCACTGACTCTGAACCACTGCATCTTCATGTGGTCCTGCTTACGAGTTCATTGATCACATAATGGTTGTGAGAATGAGCACTCCTAAGGCCAGAAGAGATGGAACCTGTGACTCGTCCCCTACTCTGTGTTATTCCATCACAGCTCCTGTTTCCGATGGCTGGCGCTGTTCCCCGCCAAGTCGGGCGTCTTGCTCTCTGTCTTCTTCTTGCTCTTCTTTGCGTTGACTGCATTCTGCTGCTTGTATTTGGCGCCGTTCTTCTGAGCAGCCTTCCCAGGGAACACCTGTCCCTCCACAGTGACATCCGCACAGCGTTCCTGGGCAACGAGGAAGTCTTTGACCTCCCAGGCCATGCTGCCGTCCCGCAGCATGAAGATCACCCTGTTTGAGCCCACCACAAACCTGCAGAAAGACAGAAGTGCAATGTTTGGGAAGATGAACACAAGTTAGTTGGCTGAATAGAAAGTGAATCTGTGACTTGCTTTGAAAATAAGAAGAACAGTTGCAAGCCAAAATCAAAATTGTGATTAAAATTCGGTTAACTGAACAGCCCTAGCGCACAGGTGGCCTCAAGTGCATTTGCTAATAAAATGTGAAAATGACAACTGCGCCGGTTGGAAACTAGCAATGACACTTGCACCGGGTGCAAGATAGGGCCCGAAATGGTTGGTAAGAAGTTGAGTTTCCTGATATAAAAGGAGCTGATGAGGTGTGAGGATCTGAATCAGTTGCTACTCTGAAAATACTTTTTTGGAGGATAAAGATTTGAAGAGGTGTGGAAAATATACTCACCCATACTATAATCTGACAAATATAGATAGATTAAAGAATAAATACCCATGTTTTTCCATTAAATAAAGTCTTAAGAAAAGAAGATCCAGTTAATGCTCTTGCTATCTTTTTGGTACCTCTGTTTGTCCGTCAAGAGTGTTTTAAACAATTGTTGTTTTTGATCAACACTTTTTCCGAGTATGCAGATGAGTGAGGTAGTTACTTTTGACCATATTCTTACATTGAGCACATCCTCTGTATTTGTACAGTTTTAACAGCCTTTTTTCTTTGATTTTACAAGATTCTGTCCTCTTTGATAGACTATCAATGGTGGTTCTATCAAATCTAAGGGTATTTACTGGATCTGATGATAATATGTACCAGTGTTTTTTAATAATTGAACCTAGTCTTTTGTTGTTTTTTTTTTTAAACCTGTCCCACCCAGCAGCCTGGTGTACAGTATGAGGAGCTAGATACCATGTTGTGCCAGAGAGAATTTGTTTTAACAAGAGAGTTTTTAATATAGTCCTTTATCTTCTTTATTATTTATTATATATTAATTTTCAGTGTAAATGCCTTTACTGTGACTGCAACTTTTCTCACCAATATGGCAATGTGTATTGTGATTACTTCCCATGAATTAAACTGCAGACCTGGTGGTATGCATAGCATTAAACAAGGTACATTTGTGTTAAGCATAATTACAAACTTATTTTTCTAGATACTGTGTCAGTGCTTTGGCTACAGTCTTGAACAGCTGCTATAATTTTTATAAACCCCCAGATGTCACTGTTCTGTGTTTGATGCTCCAAATATTTCTTCAGCACCAACAGGAAGAAAGCCCTAAAGCTTAAATCGGGCTTCGTTCATGCATTACTGCACATTTTATTTCTAATAGTTGATGACAGTGTTAAAATTATTAGTTGATTAATTGGCTAGTCCAACAGAGAGAAACTTCAACAATCATTAATTTCAGAGCAAGTTGAAAAGCAGCTCAACAAAGTTCTTGTGAATGTTAAATGAGCAGCTACCTCTGAAGATCAAAGTTGGCATTGAAAAGGCTGCCCTGCCACAGGCCTGTGATCTCCTCTGTCTCCTTCTCAGTGGGATCCCCTGACACTGTTGCAAAAACCATCAGAGTCCTGCCCTTCTTGGACATCTTAAGCAGCTCCTCAGGCTTGGACGGGTCCACCTTTGAGAAATCGATAGGAGGAGGAGCCCTCTTGTGCTCTGGGAGGTCACCTTCTTCAATGTCATCATCCTTCTGTACAACAAAGAAATGATGTACAGTGAGTTATGGCCGGGACGAGATGAAACAGTTGGATAATACAGCAGGTGTCTCGCTGTTGCTTTCTCCCTCTTTATGTGGTTGGAAGTGTGTGCCAAACCAGCATCTTTTCTACCTTATTATTTTAAACCGCTCTTCAACTTGGCATAACTCAAGGAGCTAAAGTCATTTTGAGCTACTTGTATATCCATTGTATGGTACTTTATACTTCTACTTCACTACATTTAAGAGGCAAACGTTGTACATTGTCTTCTATTACATTGCTCAGAATAAAATAGTTACTTGTTACAGTTTTAATAGCAGGGCTGAAACAACTCCTCAAGTAACTCATTACTAAAAACCACGGATTCAAATTATTTGCATCAAGCGTTGTTTAACACACATTATATATCCAGCACACTGTATTTCACATGGATGATTATTACTCTGTGTAATCAGAGACGGTTCAGAGAGTCTTTGTTGTGATTTGACAGGGCGGGTTACAAATGAAGAGGAACAGAGAAGAAACAGGTCAGTGGGGTTGTTCCAACTGGCGACTGGATCGCTTATCGACTGATCAGCAATTGGTTTTTCATGAGCCGATTTTAACTAACTCACTATCAAAACTAAAACCGACATAAAAACAGTTTCTAGAATCTGCACTACACTGCAGTGTTTGCCATTCATTGATTTGTGGTGACACAGCATGCGACAATGTTAACGCTGAATGCCACATACTATATATTATTTAATATGAGTAAAATCATAATTCATCATGGAGCTGTGCGCAGCGCAGATTCACTCAGCACCTCCGCTTGCTCTCTCTCTAGCTCGCTCTCACAAACACATTGAAACGGAGCAGTCTGTTTAGGAAAATAGGAACAACCCCAGGTTTCTTTTCAGCACTGTAGCCAGGCTGACAGAGAGTCGCAGCTCTATTGAGCCAAGTATTCCCATAGCTCTCAGTAGTTACGATTTCATGAGCTTCTTTAATGATAAAATTCTAGCTATTAGAGACAAAATTCACCAAGACCTGCCCTCAACTGGCACAGACTTATCTCTTAACTCAGGAACCTTAGAAACAGCTGTAGAACCAGATACATGTTTAGACTGCTTTGCTTCCCTCAATCTTTACCAACTAACTTCAATAATTTCTTCATCTAAACCATCAACCTGCCTCTTAGACCCCATCCCGACTAGGTTGCTTAAAGATGTTTTACCCTTAGTCAGCACCTCTATACTAGATATGATCAATCTATCTTTATCAACAGGCTATGTACCACAGTACTTTAAAGTAGCTGTAATTAAACCTCTTCTGAAAAAGCCCAACCTTGATCCGGATGTTTTAGCCAACTATAGACCTAAATATCTAACCTTCCATTTCTTCCAAAGCTTATAGTTTGGGCTGGCTCAGGTGAGTCCTGAACCATCCCTTAGTTATGCTGCTATAGGCCTAGACTGCCGGGGGATTTCCCATGATGCACTGAGCTCCTCTCTCCTCTACTTTCTCTCCCTCTGTATGCAACCTCATCCCATTATTGCATGTTACTAACACAACTTCTCCCCTTTCTGGTAGTCTTGTGCTTTCTCGTCCCTCTCCTCTCTCCTCCTATCACTTCCTGCAGGTTTTCTGGCTCTGGATCTGTGGAGTCTGGATCTGTGGAGTCTGGATCTGTGGCTGCGGGTCACCTGCTGCCCCCGTGTTCCTGCTCGACACCCTCTGCTGCAACTATTGTTGTGTCCTATTGTTATTATTGTTATTATAATAATTAAAATTACGACTGTTACCATTAACACTATTATAAATATCTGTACCATTTTTCATTTAGTCTATAGCAACATCACCTTCGCTGTCTGTACCTCTGTGTGTATATTGTGTAGGCTGCCTCCCTCCCCTCTCTCTCTCTCCTTACATCCCTCTCTTTTTCTCTCTGTTCCTCTCTCTCTCTCTCTCTCTCTCTCTCTCTCCCTCTCTCTCCTTCACCCCCAACCGGTGGAGGCAGATGGCCACCCACCCTGAGCCATGGTTCTGCTCGAGGTTTCTGCCTCTTAAAAGGAAGTTTTTCCTTGCCTCTGTCTCCTAGTGCTTGCTCTTGGTGGGAATTGTTGGGCTTCTGTAAATAGCATCATAGAGTACGATCTAGACCTGCTCTTTTATGAAAAGCGCTGTGAGATAACTGTTGTTGTGATTTGGCGCTATATAAATAAAATTGAATTGAATTGTTTTTAGAAAAACTAGTGTATTGAAGTTAACTCTGAGAAGTTAGTCTATCTGCACAACACAACATTGTCAATGTTGGAGACGGATATGTTAACATTAGAATACAGCTGGATTGTCGAGGTTGACACGCTGTACATATCTGTTATCAGTTGCACCCTCCTTCTCCCTGCTGCGCTAGTGCAGCGCCACAGTTACACAGAAATTATGTGAGGAACACTGCACTGTACATTTACAGTTGTTTCTGGCGGTTTCTCTTCGGCCTGTTTCTTCCATGCTGGCATTTCACTGACTTGCTACAACGTAACACCGGTGATCTCAAGTAGCCATGATCAGATGATATGAAGATAGAGATGATCTGATATCCCAATCAATCAATGGAATAAACTGCAGAATACTCTTTTACTAAAATAATTATTAGCTGCAGCCCTAATTAATAGTTTATAATTTTTGAGTTAACAAGCAGCTCATCACAACAGTTAATCTTACATTGAAAATCTAAAACCCCTGATACATGTCAACCCATTCAACCAGAATTCTGTGAGAATTCTCAGAACAGACAGGGAGACAAGCGCTCTGCAAGTAAACGGCAGACGCTCTATGGATAGTAACCATGGCAACAGCTTCTGTGCTCTACACAGCTGTAGCTTATTAAACTTATAAACTATAAGTAAAAATTATAGGCTACATAAACTTTACCTGATAAGCCTACATCTAGTTTTGCGCGGATGCTCTGCCATGTGAATTCCCTCCTGTTGATGTCCATATAGGGGAAATACTGGGTTAACACCACTCACAGACTAAAGGCTGCCCACCTTTCTTGGTGAAAAACTGGGTTACAGAGTGACATCCTTTCCTTTGTCTTTCCTTTTATGAAAACCAGATTTTGGTTTACTAGGCAACATTGTGATCACTGTATTTCTGGCACATCTTCTGACTGCAACTAAACACCTTCGCTGATCAGTGCGCTAAGGCCGGACCAAACCATTTCATGCAGATACAGGGGGGTGGTCGGTTTATTATTATTATTATTATTATATAATATACTGCCTTATTATATACTGCCTGAAACAATGAAGAACAAATGCACCAAGCATTCACACTCTGCATTGTTAACGCTTGACCTACCACATGACCCTGAATACATGGTTGGTCCATTCATTTTTTATATATATATATATATATATATATATATATATATACACACACACATACACACACACACACACACACATTGAGAGAGACAATTTATATGCCACTATTATATACCCTGACAAAATAGGTGTATATATAAAACAAATATATTTTCAATGGAAAATGCTAAACTGACCTCCAAATTATGATAAATTGTAAATTAGAAGCACAGACAGGGATCCAGATTAACAGATACAAATCACTCTGCATTTATTTGTGCATTATGCTTTATGAGTTAGGTTTATTTACATTTGTGAAATCTAAACCTTTACATTGCATCAAGTAGTATGTGTTTACCCAATACATATGAGAATACTTCATTAATGAGTTTAAGAATGTATATTCACTGGAATCCTATCATCAATATAGTGATAACTTCCATTTAGACAAAACATACATTTTATAACTTCTATTCATTTCCTTCCAAGTATTCACTGCATTCAGTCTGGACAGACGTGGACGGAAACTGCTACTTTTCTGGTTTGTGCTTGTAAGACATGCTGGATCTACGTTCTGTATTTGCAAAACGCTTCAGTTTTTAGTGGTGATTTGGATTTGCAAAGCACACTGTGTTTGTTAGGGAATCGTAGAGTACTTGCTGCATGTCGAAGTGTCCTTGGGCAAGATACTGAACCCCGAATTGCCCCTGGTGGCTGTTCCGCCAGTGTATGAATGTGTGTGAATGCAGATGTAGTGTAAAAGCGCTTTGAGTGGACCAAAAGACTAGAAAGGCGCTATAACGTTACAAATACGGAGCATTTATATTTGAATGGAGAAAGTTAACGATACCGTGAACGTTACTGGAGAACGGAACAAACGAAAAGGTAACGCTAACACATTGTAACATTAAGTGAACTAATGTTAGATACTAATCTCTGTTACCACACCTATTTCAGGATTTATATCGGGTTAGATACTAGTACAAGCACGGGGCTAACGTTAAACCGAGTTGCATGTTGCTGCTGCTGATGCATTGCTAACTTAACTGCATACTTTACTTAGCTAACGGCTAGTAAGTTAGCTGGCTAATGTCTTAATGAAAACTAACACGTTAACGTAACAGTACCTCCCACTGCTCCAGGAGCCGTGCCATATCTGCATCATTGTAGTCTCGGATGTCCTTCTTTTTCTTGGGATTATCTTTGCTACCAGTCGCTAAAACACAAAGCAAATATGTGCAGAGTAGGAACGCTACACATCTCCACCTGAAGTCAGACGCCATGTTTACAGATGGTGTGTTCTGATTGGCTGTGGAGTCTGCCGGCCACAAGGCGGGAGGGGCGTGTCAGAGCCGGAAAAAGCCGGCTGGTGGCTGGCGGACTGGAGCAGGCGTCACCACGTGAGGGGATTTCACAATAAAGCCAGACGAAACATTTTCTCTCCATTTCTGGAAAAAGTGCTAAGTTTTGCTCAATTCAGGGATTCCTATGGGATCATGATTATATTATCTGATCCCATTGACACTCAACATTTGAGCCAAAAAAGCCAAATATTGCTGTTTGACATAACTTCTGACTACACCAAATAGTTTTAAAAAAGCTCTGTCCTAAGGCATTTAGTTTCTGACTCTGATGGGGGAAACAGGTCCAAAAAATTACTGTATCTCTGACACATGTAGGCTGTTCTTTGTGATCTCCTTTTGATAACTAATGCAATAAGTAAAGTAATATTGTTTCACTTTCATTCACTGAGCCTCCCCTGAGGCCCGCTTCACACTCTGAACCCCCCCCCCCCCCCCCCCCCCCCCCCCCCCCCCCCCCCCCACCA
>NC_060166.1:547501-588388 GCF_021292245.1 Micropterus dolomieu | reverse complement strand
CCCCGAGCCCCCCCCCCCCCCCCCGACTTACACGATTAACAGGAAGAATAGAAATATGAAGCTACAAAACAAAACAAACAATTTATATGCCACTATTATATGCCTTGACAAAATAGGTGTATATATAAAAACAACAGTTACCAACACGTTTCTGTAAATTGCAAACAGTGCAAATAGTGCAAAGATATAAATGTTGAATAGCAACGTGAAGCAGGTGGTTATACAGTACTCTATATACAGCATGCACAATGACGGATTATATGTGTTGTAAAACTGTGTATTTTAGACAGTGTTGGACAGTAAACTAAGTACATTTACTCAAATACTTAAGTGCAAATTTGTGGTGGCTGTACTTTACTTGAGTATTTTCTTTTCATGCCACTTTCTACTTCTACTCAACTACATATTAAAGTGAAATATTGTACTTTTACAATAGCGTTAGACTTACACACAAAACATGAAGAGTTTATGAAATATGATTTTTCGTTATAAATTAAACTAGTCAACAGTTTATACAAGTACAGCTGAAACTATTTTGATCTTTTAGGTAATTTTTCATGCAAGAGCATTTCATGGTTCCAGCTTCACAAATGTGAAGTTTTGCTGCTTTTAATTATTTGAATCATTTGCATATAGTGTTAATAATGTTTAGCTTTGGACTGTTGTTGGGCTGTTGGTAGCTTTTCTCAGGGAGAATATTTAGATTTTTTTTTTTTTTTTTTTTTCACAATCAATCGATTATTGCGGTAAATAATCAGCAGAGGAATTCATGATGATTAATAGTTGCACTCCAATGCAAATTAGTTCAAAATGAGCTCCACCTCAACAACTACAGCAGTAAAATCCTGCTTTTACATCGATGCATGAGTAACAGTTACAGGGGACATTTTTCATTCTAGTTTTAATAACATTTTCAATGCAAAACTTTTGTAGTAAATTAAAGGATCTGAATACTTTGTCCACAAATGTAATTATGTCATTTATAAGTTCTAGGTAGTGTATGTTTTAGTGAAATAGGCTTATTGGCACTATATAACTGTTTTAACCGTTCATTACAGTAATGGCCTGTGGGATGAAACTTTACTTGTATCTGAGTGTGCTGACCAGAGGGGAGACATTGGCTTCAGTGATTATTTCCAGTAGCAGGGCGGTTTATGTGGTATTGTGTCAAAATCAACTGCAGTGTGTGTTATTGAAATGAAGGAACATGTCACCCAGTGCTACAGTGGCTCATTGTGTTTTAATAGTTTTTGGACAAAAATGTAGCTCCAGCACAGAGGAGCGCTCTCTAGCAGTGCTCTGCTGCAGAGGTAGAAGATATCAGGCTTTGGATGCACAGACAACACTTGTTAGTCGGATCAATTCATTGCTGGTTTGGGTTTGCTGACAATGAGAAAAATATAAAATATAACCAGACAAAAACAATCATTTTAGATAAGGTGCCAATATAGAGCATATTTTTGTACTGCAGTGTTAAAATTACATCCTTTTCTTTGCACTTTTGTGTGTGAATAATGTCTAAAAGCATAATGATAGAAACATGTCCATAAGAGTCAGGAAGAAGCTTTCATCGTGTCCACAGGCAGGAAACAGTAGATGATAACATAAAGGTCAGACTACAGAATGCACTAGTCTTACTGTAACTTTTCCGCTACAATCCTGAACATAACGTTAGTAGACAATTATTTTCCTTCAGTGAGCATGTGGCTATATTACTGAGACACTGTGTGTGAAGGTCAGCACATTTAATGGGGTCTTGGAGATCAGAAACTGACACAAACTGTAGAGCTGTTTCCTTTCTGGCCGACTCCACCCAATGGCATTGTGCCCTGTGCAGCTGCAAGTCCCACTGACAGTACAACAACTCACATCCATTCACAGCGTGTTTATCACAACATCCTACCAAGAAGAAAAGAGTTGGTTACCACGCATCATGCCTTATGTACAAAATAAAAAATTTATTGAATCTATTTATCTTAGTCTTAAAAATAATTTTGGAAAAGACTGATATTACATTTTGCAACCACGAAATAAACAATAAATCAAATTTACTCTCTACCAAGAAAACATACGCTATTCCTGTTCACCTCAAGTTGAGTATTATTGTTCTGTTTGTCATTTGTGTATTAGTCAATCCATCCTAACTGCGTATAATATAAACACTAATGAATGCTTTTACATCATCATCTTTAAACAAAAATAATTTCTCTAGAGGGGCCTTTTGTCTGCTACTGCAACAATCCAGTTTCTTTCTCCATCAGCAATAATTCAAGTTGGATTTACTTTTACTTGCAAAGTTGAATGTTTTATTTTATTTATTTTTATGTTGGAAACCTCTGTTAATTGAAACTACAGTTTAAGAAACAAGAAAGTCAAACTCAGTACTTGGTACTCAGTACAAAATTTAGGAACTTGTTCATTAAATGAGTATGTCCATTTTATGCTACACACCAATGGTCCAAAACCCAAAGAGATTTGGTTTACACTGGGAATGTCTGGCATATTTACTTGATATAAGCCTTTAACTATTAATTGATTGACCTAATCAATTGTTTCAGCCCCAGCATAGATATTGTACAAGATGCCAATGTTGGATGATAACCAAAAACATCTGCTCACCTAGAATATTGTACTCTATGTACTAATAAGAACGATAATAAGACTCCAGTCTGTCAAAATGAAAAAATCACACATCCAAGACAATAAACACAGGAACTCCGTAGGGCTGCGTGCTGAGTCCCATGCTCTACACACATTACAGCCATGACTGTTTGGCCTCCCAGAACAACACCAGTATCATTAAATTTGCTGATGATACTACAATCATTGGACTGATATCTGGGGGTGTCAAGTCAGCATACAGGAGGGAGGAGGCTGGCCTTGTTAAGTGATGTCAGGACAACAACCTCTCCTTGACGTTAGTAAAATAAATGAGATGGTTGCTGACCCACGGGGGAGGAGGGAACAGCACCCACCACAGCATGTTGGAGAGACTGTGGTGGAGAAAGGGAAAACATTCAAATTCCTCAGTGTTCACATATCTGAAGATTCCTCCTGGACTCACAGAATCACACAACTGGTGAAGAAATCCCGACAGCGGTTGTATTTCATAAGAAGGCTGAGGAAATTTGGCATGCCAAGCAAAATCCTCAGCAGCTTCAACAGATGTACAATTGACAGCATCCTCACCATCTCCATCATGGTCTGGTTTGGCAGCTGTACAGCACAGGACTGCAAGGCTCTCCAACAAGTGGTGACAGCAGCCAAAACCATCACTAGAACAGCCTTAACAGCGCTGCAGCATCAACAGGAAGGCCCGCAACACCTCTACTTTTCTGCACATTGTTATTTACGTATCTTTTCGTATCGTTTCATTAATGTTGGATGTTGCTGACAGGATTCACAGAATAAGAATTTCATTTTACTCTGTGACAACTGTTTCCTGTACATATGACAATTAAGTTTGATTTGATTTGAATGATGAAGGTGTAAGTTATCCTGCCCTTACAGGCGCAACGTATTCAAAGATACATAGGCTATCAATCAAGCCCAGACCTGGGAGGAGGTCATTCAAAATAAGTGACATCTGTGAGTTAAAAATAGCTACACCTCAACTATCTTCAAATGCATATTATTGTATAATATATAACACACTTTTTTACATAAATATATTGATAATACTTCTGTAGTCTACTACAATTCTGAAAGCAGGACTTTTAAATGTAACAACTGCTAACAACTGTTCAATCCATTGATAAAGCACTGTAGGAAAATGAAAACAACACATGTGAGTGTCCAGTGATATTCTGGTATCACACTGATTGATTCTTCCTCAGTGGCCCATTAAATACAGTTAAATACATTTCCCAACAACTCATATGATTGGATACAATCAACATCTGCATTTATTAACTGGATAATAACTGGATGTCATATTTTCAACAGTTACTAGGTTCCCATGAGAAAACTCTGAGGTTATATGGAGCAGTGTTGAGAGGGAGTTATCTGTGCATCTGTGACATTTAAACTTTCCAAACATAAAATGTGTAACTGTGTGTGTGTGTGTGTGTGTGTGTGTGTGAAATAACTCCCATTTAGCCTAGTGCAAATGTAAGTAGATATTTTACTCAAGTGTGTGCCATTTAAAAAGATTAATAGGCCTGTACCTCCTACACCAAGTCTGTCAAGATGTTTTCTAATTTAAGCAATGGCCTGCTCTGCCCGTGTTCCCACAACATGATGATGATGTAACCTTACAAATTCATAGCTAGCTATTCTTTAAGAGAGAGCTTTAAACGAGCGCTGCATGTAGCCTGGCCTGCTGCTTGATCACAACATTTATTTCCTCTGACTCCCTCGGTGTATCAGTTCATCTCGACAATCAAAACTTGTAGCCTGTTATACAACTACTGGAATAGAATACTTAAAGTCAATCCGGGCCGGGATCGGGATTAGTCGACACTGATAGTACCGGTAGTTGACAAGCAGCACGCTTGTGCTTGAGAGGCAGAAGTCAGAAGACGTCAGCGTAAACAATACAACATCCGACGTAACTGTCAAAATAAAGTTTGTACACAAACTAGCCAGAAATATCCGATATGGAGTAAGGTTTATACCCAACATATATAATCACATTATAAATTATGATTATTTGCTATATTATAAACTACCCAGCTGTATGAAGCAGTTTCAATGAATAAGTTTCATCTCAGCCGGCTGTAACAATAAAATGCACATTACTTGTTAATATATCAGTAATAATAATAATCCTACAATATAATATATCACTGTTTGTAAGAGCTCACTCTGCATTAATTTTGACTTATGTTGCGCATAATACTTTTGGTTCTAGTTAAGCATAATTTTGAATTCAGGACTTTTATTGTACAGATTTTTACACAGTGGAATTGCAGCTTTTACTTTAGTAAAACATTCAAATACTTCCTACATCGCTGACTTTAGCAGCTATAATTGTAATAGCTCTGTCTTAAAAATCTACCTGCAAGCGGGGCCGTAGCCATGATCTTAAAAATTCTGAGGTCACAAGTCCCCAAATCCCTCAGAACATTTTAGTAAATGTAAATGGTTCAATCATATAGGCTATTAGATTTTACTTCCCAACATTAAGGTCTTACTGCTGTTTCAGAAGTGTCTGAGGCTGCCAGAATAAATACTGAATCATTCATTCATGGGCCTAAAGAAGTATAATTTCTAGAGAGTAAACATTAACAATAATCACCCTATCAAATATCTGTGAATTTGTGTTCTAACTTATCTAATATTTTCCACTATAAACTGGTAGCTAAAAACAGAAAGAGACTTATCTGCTCGACGCACTGACTGTCCAAGAATCCAACATCCAATGGCTGCATTTGATGCAGGTAGATAGGTGATATAGCATCCATACAGCATCCAACAAGGTCCAAACTACATACAACCGGAAGACGTCCTGTAAAATGTGATAAAAAGTCTGAACAGCAATCAGAAAAACTTAGGCTTTCACCCACCCACCACCCTACTCTTAGTCCCTACTAACTGTTGAACAGGTTATATCCCCAATTGCTACCGCCACCATGTGACCCAGTAACCGAAAAGGAGTGTGCAACAATTAACATAGCCTATACCTACATCCATGTTTTTAAATGTAGACACTACACCCACACATCTTCCAGGGCCGTATTACAGAAAGTCCCTTAAGTCTTAAGATAAGAAGAGTCTATGATTTTTCCCAATTAGCAAATCCTAACTAACTTTATCTCAGGTTAAGAAATCCTAAATGCCGAGATATAGGCGCGGGTGGTCTGGAGGTACCTCCCCCAGAAAAATCTGATCATTAAACACTTCATTTCCTGCATTCTGATTAATGTTTCTGCAACAATTTATGGTGGAAATGTTTTTATTTATTTAAAAGGAAACACAAAATTCAGGTAGCTAGCATGTGACATTTCAAAATATATAAATATAATATAATATAAAGTAGTGCAGCTCTCAGGCATTCTGTGTTACTTTCAGATAAGTTTCTCCTGTAAATCAACATTTCTCATGTAATATCATCCCTGCTGAGGCAACATGATGTTGGCTATGCATGGTTTAGTCTTCCCTCCTCATGTTCACAGGGAGAGAACGGAAAACTTGGCCTAAAAGAAACTGTGACAAGCAGCTGTTAAAATTACTGATTACTACATGCACATTTTGGGGTGATTTTATGATCAGTAGCATGTTTACTTTTTTTGGACAACGAACATTTGTTTCCTCTATAGTTTAATTGCAATGCATGTTTTCTTAATGTGCAAATAAACCTTTCAAAAGGCATTTTCACTTGTTATTTAACTACAAGCTATATTTCAGAACACTTTTTTAACAAATAATGCTTTAAAAAAGTGGTGGGGACAAAATCAGCCATTTCAAAAAGTGGTGGTGTCCCCAGCGTCCCCAGTGTAAATGACACCTATTAGAGGTGTTGGTAACCTCCGTCGAGAAATCCAAATTCACATAACACTTAACTCGGGGTATTAAATATTAGAGAGTGGGCTAAAATAGCGGACACAGTCACCTCTGCATATCTGGCATCCGGCGGAGCATTGATGCTGTCAAAAAGAAAATAAATCCATTGACAAGTGATATGAAGAGAAAGGCAACTGTTGTGTCCAAAGAGCAGAGGAAAACCGTTGGTGGCTCCTCCTGTGCTCCCTGACTGACCCCGGCAGAAACCCGTGGGCTACTCTTCTCGGGAAAGTTAATAACAAATGTAAAAAAAATTAATAATAATAATTATAAAGGCTGCGGACTAATGTCAACATGTTTTTCATGTATTTCTTGAATTTAATGATCTCCTTCTATCAAACAGTTGCATTAGAATAGGCCTACTTTTGTTACATCAAGCCTTTACATTATGTTAGGTCAGGGGTTTCAAAGTGTGAGGCGGATCTCCCTTGGGGGGCTCCAAACAGTTTCAGGGGAGGCTCAGTGAAACAACATTACTTTACTTATTGCATTAGTTATCAGAAGGAGGTCACAGAGAATAGCCTACGTGTGAGAGTTCAGAGATACAGTAGTTTTTGGGGAATGTTTTCCCCCATCAGTCAGAAACTAATAAATAACATAAACAGTTATCCTAAAGTTAGGAGTTTTTGTTGTTGTTGTTTATTAAGATTTTATGAAGCTAGGATGCTTCTGTATTACACTTTTCCTATCTTAAATCAGGAAAGGAACATTGACTTAGGAACTGTTAATCTGTAATGGCATTCCTAAATCATTCCTAAATCAGTTCCTAACCCTTATTACCATGGTTACCAAGCAGTTAGGATAGGATGTACAGGTTAGGAAGTTTCTGTAATATGGCCCCAGTTTCCCAAAAGACCTCTATATTCCCAGCTCATGATTTATTTTGAAAACCCAAGCATCCGGTGTCATTGTAAGTAGCTGGGCTAGCGGCTCACTTGACGGCAGCAGGGACGTCTCATGCTCATGGCAGACCAGCAGCCAGTCCTGAAAGTAAAAGCAGTCGTAAAACTCGTCGGAGCTCTTTGGCTATCGTGTAACGAGAAACTTCCCTTGCGACGTCGTTAATCTGAGACAACAACCAGTTCACAGACACGGTGAAAAGTTTATTTTAAGCGAAGGGCTACTTGCGCTGCTCTGTTGCTACAACTTTGCTCGGTCCAGTAGCCGTTCAGCCGCGACCACACCCTCCCTGCTTCCTCATAGTACTGCAGCGGGAGCGCGCAGCACGACTTTGAATCTCTGGGAATAACGGCCACCTTTTCCAGCTACGTTTACGGTTTCGCTGATCGTGGGACGTGCCAGGTCAAGTGAGTTAAATGTTTAAAGACCACCGACTGATATGGCTATGAGAAGGGAGTCCCCACAGAGAAAATGCGGGGCGACACACCATCTGGTCCCGAGCTAAGACGCAGAGGAGGAGGTGGAGGGCGGACAGACGGACGATGTATATGGAGTCGAAGCGACCGGAGCAACTGCTAGCTTCTAACCCAGGACTCTGTTTGAAAAAGAAGAGGTTGAAAGTGGACTGAGGGTGTTTATGTTGTTGGAAAGTCTGGTCTTCCGGTGGATTTTACTTGGGAGGACTCATGAAATGATGGTGCTGGAGGGAAAGGCAGGTCTTCCCGCTGTCCAAAAGAGCTGCCCGGGTGCTGCCCCGTTTGTATCCAGCATGAGTACGACAGGCCGGTCAAACTCATTGGGAACAAGTCGGAGAAGATCTCGGTGCGCTTCCAGGCTACTTGCTCTGATGCGAGTGGACACAAAATGATATCCTGTTGATTACAGTCACAAAAAAAGACTGACAAGGGCAACTACTAAATGTTGAGCTTTTGTTTTCTTGGCTATAGTCATAAAAAAACCTCGGAGAAGGAACCCTACGTTACAAAAATAGCACAGAGGCAGTTCAGCAGATGTAATTCCAATTGGGAATGTGTTCTTGTGTCAAAAGATAAGTAGCTTTTGACATTATTTTTTAATTCTCAATCTGCACTTTGCCTTTAGAAGGCACCTTGGCAGCACTGCAGTGTGTGTGATTTCCTTTTTAATTCAACAACCTGTGAATTCTGTTCCACGAAAACCTGGGACTACAATGAGCGTATAGACTTTTTTGGAATATGGTGTTCAGGGCATTTAAATTAATTTGTCAAGATAAGAGCATATAGCTTATTACACTGATTACTCAGAAGTTGTATGGATTTTTAAATCGGTTGTGTTACATTGTAAAATTACTAATAACCAAGGCAGATAACTGGGAATATGCTAGATCACAGTTTAGGCTTTTATCATAATTCACTTCAACATAAGTAAATTCAGTAGTTGAGTTTTGCTCGTTCTACATGTTTACATTGAGAATACACGTCCTGTGTGTTAACATAATGTACAGTTGATCACCAGTACTCTGAATGACGCTTAGGAAGACTGTTTGGCCAGTTGTTATTTAAAAGAGTTAGTAAAAAGCAGTGGGGTGAGGCTTATTTTGATAATGTCTTAAACAGTACAATGCAGTGTGAGGCAGCAGAAAACTATAAATAATTTAACCCCTCCAGAGGAGCTGTTTGACCCCCCCCCCTCCCTTCCACTCCCCTCCTTATTATGGCTAGTGGTGGCTCTGGCAAATCAGCTAGCGAGGGATCACCCAGCACACCCAGTGGCAGTTTGCAGCAGAGGAAGCATCTCTCCTCCATCTGTGACACATGTAAGGCCAAGATGCAGCTGGTGGCCGACCTCCTCCTGCTGTCCAGTGAGACCAGGCCGGTCATGACCTCTGAAGGTGTGGCAGTGGCCGACACCTTTGACCAGTGCCGCGACACCGTCATCGCCAGGACTAAAGAGCTCTCCATTCTCACCCACGACATTCAGAGCCAGCTCAACATGGGCCGCTTCACCGAGGTGGGGGACCGCCTCTTGGAGATGGCCGACCTGGTGGTGTCTTTGACAGAGTGCTCGGCTCACGCTGCTTACCTGGCTGCCGTGGAGACCCCCGGCTCACAGTCGTGCCTGCCGGGTCTGGTGGACCGCTACAAGGTGACCCGCTGCCGGCACGAAGTGGAGCAGAGCTGCAGCGTCCTCCGAGTCACACCCTTGCCAGACCTCACCCCCCAGCTCCTCCTCGAGCTCTCTCAGAACATTTCCACCAACCTCAAGAATCTAACGGACATCTCGTCGCTGGCCAGCGAGAGGTCCAGGGACCGCTTTGCAAAAGAGCAGTTTAAACTGAGTGTCAAGAGCATGAGCATGAGCGGCACAGCCTTCCTGGCTTGTGTCAAGGAGGTGAAAACCCAGCCCAGTGAGCTGACCAGGAACCGCTGCGTCCTCTTTAGTGCCGCTCTGGTCCAGGCTGTCAGTGCTCTGGTCGGGTTTGCGACAGAGCCTCAGTTCCTGGGAAGGGCTGCGAGTATCTCCACTGAAGGGAAGGGGGTACAGACTGCAGTGTTAGGGGGGGCCATGAGTGTGGTTTCAGCCTGTGTCCTCCTCACTCAGGGCCTCAGGGACGTTGCACAGCATCCAGAGAGCAGCTCCAAAATGGCAGACTACCGTGAGCGCCTGCGTAATTCAGCGTGTGCTGTTTCGGACGGCTGCACTCTGCTCACACAGGCGCTCAGAGAACGCTCCTCTCCAAGGACTCTGCCGCCAGTCAACTCTCATTCTGTGAATTAGTTTAGGAAGAGGCAACACGAGCTCCAGTCCCCTCTGTCCTATTCTGACGTACCAAAGAGACTCACTTGGGTTATCCCTGTTCATCAGGTTTAGAGTCAGAGTAACATCAGCAGAAGGCTGTCTGTGGGTCTGTTCATGCGGTTGACATGCAGAGGAGCACTACAACCGCTGCAGGATTTTGTGTTGCGCTGGATGCGACTCAAATCTTGTTAGAAACGGTCCACTTGACCGCTCTGGGCCTGACCCGGGCTCGGCTGACAGCCCACTCTCACCAACAGACAGCAGCCTTCAAACCTGAAAAGTTTACCTCAGTTTTCAGCTCTGGTGAAAACACTAGCCTTGATGATGGATGTAGCCTCGCTGTGTGAACCTATGGTTGGCTGATTCGATTACATGTGCTTTGTGAGATTGGAAAGAGTGATCTGAGCGTCTCAGTGCTTGCTTCTTTTTTTATTTTTTTTTCAACGTGTGAATTCTTAATTGGTAAAAGCTGCTGTGAGTGTGTGCCATAGGTTTTACACTATTTACCAGACTTCCCATAGTATTTTAAAGTGTTCTGATCATGCATGTAATGGAGTATTTATTTCAACTATTAAAAATGTTGTTTCAGAGATGCTGTTGTTGGGCTAATGTACTTTGAAAGCAGAATGATTTAAATGATCTTTTCACCCAAATAACTACAAAATAACATAATCTATTCTGTGTTTACTGTAGTACCAATTTAGTTTATTTTGTCCAGGTTTGGAGATATCTGTCTTGGATTTCTGCTTCTGACCCAAAACAATGGACCTTTTGTTTTTGGTATCTGCATGGCTAGATACCACTAGATGGAAGAGTGCAAATATGTACATTTTTGTAGTGATTTCAAGTGAAGCAAATTTTATTTATATTGCCCAATATCACAGATCTCCCTCATGGGGGCTTTACAGTCTACACTTGATTCGGATGAGAAAAAACTACCTAAACAACCCTTTAATTGAAAAAAATAGAAGAAATCTCAGGAAGAGCAACAGAGGAGGGGTCCCTCTGCCAGGATGGACAGACAGGAAATAGATCAGAGTGTACAGAATAGACCAACATAGTAACCTTACAGTATGGACAATCAGAGGACAGAATTATAGATGGACTGTAAATATTCTAGATGGAAAGTTCTGTTTGGCTCTCCTGCAGGTTACGTACTGGATTATGTTGTGGTAGCTGTGATTTAGAAATGGTAGAATGGGGACATAAGCCTTTTCTAAATCAGTCATTAAGTTTTTTAAATTTTGTTTTATAATAGTATTTATAGTAACTCCTTATGACAATATGATGATATTGGGGAACACAAACTAAAGCTCAATGCCTGTGTCAGTGGTGGAAGAAGTATTCAGATCATTAAGGCTACTTAAGTAAAGGCAATGTAGTACTACCTCACACTAAAAATACTCCATTACAATTACAGAAAAGTAGATGGGTTTTGTTTGCCAAATCTTTATCAATAAAGTAGTGGCTACTGTTGTCAAATAAAGGTACAGTGGGCATGTAAAGTCTGTTCTACACATTACGATCCACTGGTTATTAAACAGGTTCTTAGATAATAAAAATCATCTTTAGTTGCTGCAATAGTTAACACATGCTGGTGGTAATGTGTTTTAGAGAGTGCTTCATCTAGACCTGGCTTCATGCTTCTTTGTCAATAAACACCCAGCTGAAGTGTTGTTGAGCAACACTGAATCCAGAGCGGACCCTGACCTTTGACCTCAACATGGATCAATGAAGTATCACATGAATAGATTACCTTGTGTGAATTTCACTGTTATTCTGTCTTTTATTCAGCCAGAATGTGCAGCCTTGTGTTCCAAGTAGTTCTCGTCAGCGTGACATTCATTTGTCAGACTGAATATGAATGGTTGCTACCCTAACAGGATGTCGGCCTGTAGGCATTCTATTAACCTTCATATGTCTTGTCATAGGCCCTTTAGACATTTTGATATGTCACAGTAGATAAACCACAGAAAATAAATACTAGCTGCTTCAGTTTCAGGGCCTTGGTATTGTGCATTCTGGTTAACTGTCGAACTGTTTTGGCTTACTAGGGCACTTAAATAGAACAGAACCATTGCTATGGCCACATCCCCAAATTAGAAAATCATTTTAAGATGGATAGTGTTGTCTCATCTATCTGAAAAAGAAAGTGAAAAAACAAAAAGTTGAAAAAGTCCTCTAAGGTCACTGTGTTTTTCCTGCTATGACATGAAAATATCTCTACCATGAGAGGGGCCTATTGTCAGGGTCTGGAGGTACTCTGAAAATATCAGATAATGTTGAAGCTAGTTAGCTGGGCATCTAGATATGGTAGCACTCAGTGTCATAGTATTTTAATAATGCTTAGTCCATGTCGTATGTACATTCTGTAATCACCAGTTGTGAACAGATAAATACTGTGCACGACACATCCAAGGTGTAATTACTACTGGAAAACGAAATTTTGTGAAAGCTCTGATATATTTGCCTTTATGCTATGGAAGTCCTTCAAAGTAATTTAACCCAAACTGTGTGTTGAGTTGTATGTCAGTGCACAGTATTTTTAACCCTCACACGACCAACAACCGTGTTAAATTGTCTCGATGTGAACACCTGCACGTCGTAACAGTTGGCATTTTTCCCATCGTTACCTCACACACCATGTGAACGCTTCATCAGTCTTACCCACACATCCCAGCACATGAAGCAGCATCCTGTGTTCTCCTATCCTGTCCAGTTCAATCCAGATCCAGTCCTCTTTCTTCTGGAGTAAAGCCCTCATAAGATCTGGGTTGTGGCAATGTCAAAGAAACGAAATCCTCTTTTAATGAAATTTATTATAGGAATGTCCTCAATGCAGCATTTGAAGTTGGATCTGAGCTGAATCATTTTATAACACAGTGGAAGTAACCCTGATATGACTCTGGATAGTATTTTCCAAGTTTGGCATCCTGGGTGTTGCTGGGAAATGAGTTTTGCACACAGCCTCACGGCGATAGACTAACTAAACAAATGTCTCGACTTGAGTGTGAATGTCAAAATGAAGCTGCTGTTTGATTTAACTCTCAGGGTAAAAAGATCTCAGAATAAAATATCACTTATTTTTTAATTATAAATTGCATTTATGCAAACAGCACGACAGGAGAGATCAGGACATGGTAGGCTTACACCAGAGGTTCTCAAACCTTCTGCCATGCCCCCTGTCAGAAGTCGAAAAAAGTTTAAGGCTTTTCTTGACAAGAGAGTGAGGGGAGAGATTTGCAAGTGATAACTACTCCTTCCTGCATGCCTTTAGTGTATTAAAGTGCCTTTAGGCCTAAATGTAACTATGTAACAAACTATGATAAAAAGCCGAACGGCTCTCTGTGCTTCTTGACCTAGCATTTTTCAGTTTCTATGACAGCACTATGTGATGCCAAAGCTGTTGGCCCACAACAGGAAACCTATAGCCTGTGCTATCAGGAGTGGCTTCCTTCACACGACAAAATGCTGGAGTCATAATTCCAAGCAAGGTTTCGCCCATTTCCTGCTGCAGGAGGGAAACACTTGCCTATCCTTTTCCCCAGGGGAGCTCCCATCCCACAGCGCTGACGACTTCAGTCTCTGAGGAGAAGGAAGCAGTGGACCAGAGGAGGCCAGAGCCTTTACACACACGCACACACACACACACACACACACACACACACACACACAAAATGCCACCCAGTCATATAAATTGTTCTGGGATATTCAGTTGCACAAGTGTTCAGGTATTTGAATTTGTGTTTTTAATGCCCAAGTTTGGTTCTACATAAGGTGGTAGGTCCTTCCTGTTTGCCAGGTAGGCTAGCATATTACAGTAGGTTTCCAGGAGTGTTGTAGTTACTTGAGATGAGCAAACTGATCCTGGGTGAATTATTTATGGGTTTGGCTGATTAAATGACAGTGTTATTACTTTGACACAGGGAAACACAGAATGTCATCAGCAACAAGTGACCTGTGACCCCAAGTAGAGAAAGGTTTTCTCAACCTTGTGTTGTATGTGTGACACCATATTTAATCACAAAATTGTCATGATCCTCATTGACTATTTGTTTTAGAAGCAAGGTCACACTTTTTGCATTTTATTTAGACCTATAATCACTATTACACAACGGAAGCAGGGCAGCAGCTAGGTTTTTACATTTACTGAGGTACTCTGTCATGAGTTGTACCCCCATACACTATAGATGCTAAATGGACTGCTCTTGTATAGCACCTTTCTAGTCTTCTGACCACTCAAAGCGCTTTACACTACATGTCATATTCACCCCATTCACAAACATTCATACACTGATGACTGAGGCTACCGTGCAACGTGGAGTAATTTGGGGTTCAGTCTTAAAAATAGCAAACTGATGGGACACTTTTATTGACATGTATGTTATTTCTTAGAAGCTATCAGGTATTGTACACTGTTCAGCTTTAACAGTGCACTGTGACAAACAACTCACAAACAAACCCCCTCTCCATCACAGCCTTGATAGGACCACAACTGACAGTCCCTGTAAGATTATACTGAGAAACTCCCCTTTGAGTAGACTTGTTATACCTATATAATACCTATATACTGTATGCATTATGTACCTACGGTTACAATGAAAAGTTAAAACAGGCATAAAGTTGGATAAAATGATTGTATTAGCTTTATTGTAGAAAAAAAATAAAATATGAAATATTTCAGGGACATTAATGTAAAGTATGTTAATTGTTAATTCACAAAATCCCCGCGCCCAAGCAAATGGGCGCAGATAGCCAGGGTCTGACCTGCCACACACAGCGGAGCGTCTCACTGGAGGGGAGGTCCTATCTGCAACAACAACATGTCTGAATTGGGAAATAAACTGGTGAAGTAAGTGCAAGTAAGTAAGGGCTAGCGCTGGAGACAGTGGCCTGGGATGAAAACAGTGGTTACCTTGATGTAACTCCAGTTCTACGATGTCTGTGAAGATTCTCAGACATCCAGGTCATAGTTAGGAAGGTTAAATGAAGGGCAACTGGACTACTACTCCTACTATTTCTGTTTCGTACATGCTCAGCACTCTATTGGGCTTTGCTAATGGTTAAAATTGAAGGCAAAGGCCGTAGGGATGTGATGTACTCCCCGCTGGGTGCAAACCAGCACAAACAACATTCAGTGATCACAGTATGTCCTGGGGGTGGACGGGGCAGACACTCCGCTGCAGTGATGTTTTGGTCGCCATTTTCTGTGGGAGCCGCAGGGCTGGTCAGGATAGCATGTACCCAGCTCCCACCTTCAACACCACACATTCTGAATAGTAGAGACAACCACAGCTGGGAATCCCAGGCTGCTCAGTCTCACCCTCTCAACCTCCAGACCAGAAGGTCCCATTCCAGGATCAGACTCATGAAGACGGCTCCCCCTGCTTGACACAGAGCCATGGGCAAATCTGGTATTGGCTACGTACTGCTTGTCGAACCAGGTCTGGGAAAATGTGTACTGGGTCAAAGAGTTTCCAAATGAGAGGTGGCAGTACTGTTAGCACTATGCCCCCGCTGTGAGCACAGCTACTTCCTTTGGTGCGGTAGAATGTGGATGTGGAAGTACACATTGGTAAGTTCACTGTTTGGACATTTGTTTAACATTCATCTGCTGAAGGGGGAAAGTTTCTTTATGCTCACCTTAAATCTCAGTTTAAAACACAGTCTAAAAGATTCTTTTGTGACATAACATCTAGTTTGGGAGCCAGCCATGCAACTTACATGAATGTGATGTGAAACGTCTCTAGAGCACATTCACTGAGAATGGACTTTCAAAGGGTACAAAATGAGTAGGCGTGATTTTAATCATGGGAACTTTTTTTGTGGAAAAGCCATATCAGACACAAATTATTATTCAAAGACTCACTGTGAAGTGGTGAGAGGCTTAACAGGCTGAACATCTTTACCATATTGCACTCAGTGGAGACATTCAGATGACACAGCACAGCAGATCTGGCTGTGAACCGTGATGGGAGGTGATCCTCTGCTGTTATTGCAGGTGATGGAACTAAACAGTTGTCCCTCAGCCTTGACATCTGCTCTACTTTTGCAGAAAACACCCTCCGTTCACATTCAGCCGCAGAATGTGGAAACTTGGCGGTCTCTCAAGTCCATTTTTAATTCCAGGCCCAGCCCTTCTTTGGCTCCAGCCGCAGTACAAGACTGACCTTTTACCTTAGTCACGTTGAGACCCTCTTTTTCTTTTGGACCTGCCTGCATGGGAGAGATGGTCGGCTGGACGCTTTCACACCCACACACTGACCGTTCAGCCACAATGGTTTCAGAATCTTTTTTTAAAATTTAGAGGAGTTGGAGAGCTTCCTCCTGATGAGCAGACAATGTGCACATTGTTAACACAAACCCACTCCCCACTCACATCATATCCTGCCCCTACCCCACCCTGCTTGCTATTGTCTTCACACACAAACACAAATATTTACCCTGGGCTGTGCCTTAGTCCACCTCTGCAGTCCCTGTTGTGACTTTATCAGGGATCACCTCATCCCTCCATACTGTAGGAAAGTGTGTGTGGACAACTGTTTTGTTTGAGACAAATGTGTGTGACTTCACTGTGATGTGAACACTGTTAACATGTCCTGTTTTTACCAGGAGGAGAGTTTTTTTTATCCTACCTTCCTTTTGTTTGAAATACATGTATTATCGCAATTAGGGTGTGGAAACAAGATAGCAGCAGCTCTAAATGAAATGGTTTGATTAGTTAAGAGCTTCAATGGGCTTAATTTTCACTCTTGTCCATAACAAAAACATGTGACCCACCTAGGCAGGTCCTGGTCTGCAAAAGGAAGGGTGTTACCCTCAGCTGTCTGGGAGTCCTCTGGAGTCCCTCGCTCTCCAGCAGCTGGTTTCTTTAGGTCACCTCGGCCGTATCCTGGCTAGCAGCTCCTGTCGGTTGCAGGAGCCTGTTCTTTAAAAATATACAGACTTCGCTCCGCAAGATAGTCAGGAGTTTGTTATGCAATTCATATAAAATCTTCTGAGGGCTAATCTTGTTCACAGCCAAGTTTCAGTTTTCTTGTTTCAGTACCAATATGACTTTTTTCAATACAAATGTTTCAATGCCAGTGTTTCCTCTTTCTGTTCTGTTCTGTATCTATTTCTCAGTTGGATTTCATGTGATGGGAGAACAGAGGAGAGACGCCTTCCACTCTTCTTATGAACGCCGACTGGATGAGATGGAGTGGAGTTTGCGGGGGCTTTGTGTTTTGGCCCGAGCTGGATCCAGGGATCATCAGCAGCAGATGGAGGAGAAGAAGGGGCAGCAGCATCATCAGTGGAGTGGGGAACAGAGGTGTCCATCTCTCCAGCAGTGGCGGTGTGGTATTGTGCAGGGCCAAAGTACTTCAAACATGACCTCTCACCTCAGAGTAAGTAATGTTATCATTTATATACTGTCATGTTCATTACAAAAATATACCAACAGCCGATCCTATTGTTATTGTTAAGTAACATGATTAAAGTTTTTATTTAAAGAATATTTTAACCCATCCTTTCTTCATCCCCTAGCCTTCCAAATGGTAAATGGATTGTACAGTGCCCTCTAGTCTTCTGACCAATCAAAGTGCTTTACACAACATGTCTACATGCACCTATCAGAAACAGAAACTAATCAGTCACACTCATACCAGTGGCATCGGGAGCAGGGGACCTGCTCTCTGTGCACTGTGTATGTACTGTACCTCCTATGATAAATAAACTACACTAGGAGGCAGAAACTAGGTGCTGGCCTCCTACTAACTCTCCGTTCTTCCTACTCTCATTACAATGTGTACAACCTTTGCCCAGATCTGCGTGATAATATGATAAAAAAAAAAACAACGTTAATTTAGGAGCACAAAACTGAAGGAGGAAGGAATGGAAGGAAGGAAGGAATAAGTTTTGAAAGTAAGAGGTTTTTACCTGTGACCACAAATCCCAATCTAGCCTCTGCTTTTGAACTTAAATTACCCGTCCCCGCAGGACCTTGTATATAGCCAAGCATTTTACTTATTACTTGATTGCAAGCATTAAAAACACAATTTGAATGTCAATGAAGTGGGTTTAAGGGCGTGTGTGTGTGTGTGTGTGTGTGTGTGTGTGAGTGTGTGTGTGTGTGTGTGTGTGTACCAATTAATTGATATTTGAATTGCGGCATCAAATCTAGGCCTACTGTGTGTATGGCCTGTAACTCACAACCTTACAGATATATGACACAAATAACATAAATGAATAGCCAACTAACATTTCTGCAATTTTCAAATTATATGGGCTACCGTGAACTAACACTTTTTCAGGAGTTTTAACGATTAGTTTGCAGCAGTTTTAGCATTTAATTGGGTTTAATAAACAACACTATGCATCTGCACAAACCATCTTAAAAAAACAAAACATACTCCATCAAAATCAATGAGGCAACAGGCTAATTTACACAGTGAGACCCAGAGTATTTCTGTTTTAAAAAACAAAATTCAGACAATTCAATTCAAGATTTGACCCACAGTCCTTTATGGAGCAATAACTGTGTTCACTGTGCGCCTCCTCTTACTTGGCCCTCCAGTCTCTGTTGAGATGCTGCATTTTCCCTGAAAACACAGTTTGTGTGAACACAATCAGATGCTGTATTAACAAGGTGTCCGGTACTGGCCTGTTACAATGCTGCTAATTCTTTTTCATAAATCATGTTAAACTGGAGGGAGGTGCTAATGTGAAGCAGAAGTAACACATCAAACGGGTGTGACATCATGCCACCCTGCTGCCTTTGAGCCCATTTCTTTCTCTTTCATGTTATGATACTGTACTTTCCAGTCAGACTCACACAGTCACTGCACACCGTCCTGTTTCACAAGAAAAAACTGAAGAAAATAAAAAGATTTACACAGGAATGCAATAGTTGAATTTAAAGCAACTAATGGTGACTTAATAAAAAAACTAATGGTAAACTAACAAATGGTGGTTCATTGTTTTGACATTACAGGTTCTGATCTGCAGGGTATGAGTCCAAGGAACATGCTAAGAGATACTGTAGCTCATATAAATAAACCTAGCACAAATAGTGTGACTGGAAGAGGCACATCTCTAATTTTTACTGCAGAGGGGGCTCAAGACACAGCGAACACAAACTAAACTGTGGTCAACAAGAGATTTAAACAAAATCAATTCTGACCAATCCAAGTTATTTCTCTGCTTTAAACTATGTTTATACAACAATCACACTTATGTTTGAAGTGTAGTGTATCTGGCAGATTTCCTGCGGACACCCCACACACATAAAAGGCACAAACGGGAAGAGTAAGTAATTTAGTGACAGGATCCTTATATTTAGCTTCCAAAATCTGATTAACTATATTTTCTGCATGAATCCTCACAATGGATGTAGTGTCACATTTTAGAGGGAGGCTGGCTTGCTACAAGTCTTTAATTTATTTTTCTCTCTATAATTGCCGCTTTACCATTTTTTTTCAACAATATGTTCATTGAATTTTCATTGTAATTTCATACAGAGAAAGAGGGTGAAAAGTGCAAACAAAAAAAAACGGCCAACAGCATCAGTCACATCCCTCTAAACTCCCCCTGAAGTAGTTTGTGTCGAGTGTTATAGGAGAATGATTGGGAGCTGCTACAAATCAGGTTCCAATCAGAGTTTTCAAAAGCCTCGCCAAAGTCCTGTTCCCCTCTGATTCTAGCACTAAGAACTGTATCATTTGTAAGGGACATGAGCCTTTAGAGAAGCGTTCGTCTTGTATTATTTTGTCTAGCTGCGACTCTTCCAGAGGGACAACACAGGTAGAAGGTGACATTCCCGCGACCATAGGTAACGTTCCCTAAAAGTTCTCTAAAGGTGACGAACATTCAGAACATTTAGGACAGAACATTAGGGACGTTCCTAAAAGGTCCTCTTTTGGTAACGAAAGTGCTACAGTTCAACGTTCCTTATATGACTTTAGAGGGACATTCCATAATGGTAATTTTATGGTCAAATAGCAACATTACAAAGAGGACATAATCAGAACGTTCTCATGGGTCTAAGTTGGTCAAATAACGTTCTTCATATGAGTTTTACGGGGACATTCCATATTGGTTATTTTATGGTCACATAGCAAAGTTACAAAGATAGATTTGGGACATTCACGGAATGTTCCAGTATGCTTCAGTGTATCTAATTGGTATAGTACAGTATACATCGTAGCAGATAGTGAATTACCCTCAATCAAGAATTGTTATGTTATGTAATTGTTGTCATAATATGTAGAAAACACACATTTTTACTTTGTAGTAAAGAGTTAATATGTTAAAAAATATGGTAGGCATGTTTGTTTGTTGAATGATGTTGATTTAAAGGTAAAATATATCTATTTATATATGTTAAAGTGTCTGTAAATAATGGTAAATGGGCTATGTGACTTTTGGGTTTGTAGTCTTTCTAATTACCTATTTTTCAACAGTTTTATGATTGACTGCAACTTTCTTATCTTAAACACTTAATTTTTAAATCGACAAACATCATATTCACTGTGTACTATATTTAATAGTATCAAAGTTACAATGCTAGAAACACACTTGTGAAACTAATTATTTTTCACTAATTATTTTATTATCACTAGTGAGTGCTCCACCAACACCTCAATATCTATTATGTTTATTTTAATTATTTCAGAGTAATTATAGACTATAAAAAAAAGCTAAGGCCCCAGTATGGGCCCTTTGTCGGCCGCCCCCATGCACCCACGCTACCTCCGCTTATGACTATCTGCCTTGAACATACAAAACACTGTTGATGAGATGAAAAATGTACATGAGTTATCAGAAGAGGACATCACCAAAGTTTGTGAGTCTGTCAGGGATTTGATCTGTTCTCCGCATGTCATACAGGTCCAATGAGGAGAGCATCCATAAGAAACACAGTGGTGAGCTGTGACCTGTAATTTTCTAATGTTAAACTCAGATAAAACTGAAGTTATTGCTCTGGGGCCTAAGCACCTCCGTGACGCATTATCTAAAGATATAGTTTCCCTTGATGGCATCGCCCTGGCCTCCAGCACCACTGTGAGGAATCTTGGAGTTATCTTTGATCAGGACATGTCGTTTAAGTCTCACATTAAGCAAATTTCAAGGACCGCCTTTTTTCACCTACGTAATATTGCGAAAATCAGGAACATCCTGTCTAAAGATGATGCAGAAAAACTAGTCCATGCATTTGTTACTTCTAGGCTGTGTTCCTGCTCGACACCCTCTGCTACAACGACTATTGTTACTAGTCTTATTGTTATTATTGTTATTATAATCATTAACATTACGATTATTATCATTAACACTACTATAAATATCTGTACCATTTTTCATTCAGTCTATAGCAACATCACCGTGACTGTCTGTACCTCTGTGTGTGTATATTGTGTAGGCTTCCTTCCCCCCCCTCTCTCTCGCCTTCCATCCCTCTCTCTCTGTGTTCCTCTCTCTCTCTCCCTCTCCCTCTCTCTCTCTCTCTCTCCCTCTCTCTCTCTCCCTCTCTCTCTCTCTCTCTCCTTCACCCCCAACCGGTGGAGGCAGATGGCCGCCCACCCTGAGCCATGGTTCTGCTCGAGGTTTCTGCCTCTTAAAGGAAGTTTTTCCTTGCCTCTGTCGCCTAGTGCTGCTCTTGGTGGGAACTGTTCTTCTGTAAATAACATCAGAGTACGGTCTAGACCTGCTCTTTTATGAAAAGCGCTGTGAGATAACTGTTGTTGTGATTTGGCGCTATATAAATAAAATTGAATTGAATTGAGAGGTGAAGATATGCAGCAAAGGGCCCAAGCCAGAATCTAACTTTGGCTGCAGCAAAAATTATGTGGAAAGTGTTGTACTAGGTGGGTAGCCCAACCCCGTCTATGTTGAGTGTGGATTTAGAGGATAAGAGGATCCTCCTGTCTTCTTTTAAATCCATACTCTTTCTTTCAGTTCTTAAACGTCTGCCAGTGGACCTCATCAACCTCAAGGATAAATAGAGGTAAGGGAATGTACAGTTTGGTGTACAAAATAATAGAAGGCTTATCTTTTTTTTGTAAACTCTAGTCAGCCATTTCATGTTTTAATGTGCATATGAAGTATTTTCTGGGAATTTGTCAATAACCACAATTAGACAATATTTGGCATCCTTCAGAAATATGTTTGTAAATGTTGAGTATAGTACTAGCTCGTTCTTGTTAATAGTGTTGGGAGGGATCAGTGTGCATGCGTGAGCAGAGCTGGAGCAAGTTTGTGTGTGAACGCTGTGAATGGCAGCTGAGAAGAAAGCAGCGTGTCACCAATAAGGCCTTAGTTTAGCAGTATTGTACAGTGTAATATGTTATATTGGCGCTATTTATTCACTCAACTTCAGTCATGCATTTTATCAGCAGCCATTTCTTGTTTAACTTTAGCACACGTGTACTATATGATGACGCACTGACTGAGCCGACAAGGTGTTTTTGATAGTGTTTTGCAGAGTGACATAGCCTACTCATTAATGTCTGCTCACACATTTTTAAAACAACAATTAAGATATTATCATAGACGATAAATATCGCACACTCCTAGTTGTTGACGTTAAGCACTGTATTAGTCTAGTCATTGCATTATCGTGTGATTTCAACTTCTAATCAGTCTCAGCCATCCAAGTCCCTTTCTTCAGTTGTTTTGAGTCCTTACAATATTTAATCACTCTTAAATAAATAATTTATCCTTACTTATTTTCTTAACTACCAGAATATACAGTAGATATTGTATTCCTTCTGGAGACTTGCCTCAAACAAACAGCTTACTGCCCCCCGTCGTTGCTCCACTTAGCTACAACCTGAGTGTCCTGAGGTCCACAGGCTGTGGAGAGTAGGGATTCAACAATTACAGATTTTGTTGGTACGATTATTGTCAGAGATATAATCACGGTTTCACGATTATTACGATTATTATGCATTAATTAATTTCACAACACTAGTAATGACTTTATTTACTATTATTTAATGACATTAACAATTATATTTCTATAATATGTAAGTATTATTAATGTAAGAGGAATATTAACTTTTAGCCACCAGGGGAAATTGTAACAAAGGAGAATAAACTGTACTGTTACTGTCATCAACTCTCATCTCAACATGTTTTAGTGAAAATGATAGAAAGAAATTGAGTGCAGTGTTAACAGAAATGCAGTTAAGTGGTAGCCTATAGTCCTGAAAGTCTATCAGCTCCTGATGTTATGTTAGTGTTTCACACCTAGCAACTTTTTCTCAACACAGACAGGAGGAGGCAACAGGATGTAATGTTAAATGTTCAGTGACTGAAGGTCTTGAGGGGACTACGTTCTTCCATAAAGGCCCTTTCAGAAAAGAAGCGATCTGCACTGCAAGGAAGCTGCTCAGCACTAAAGTTCACCTACTTTGACCGCAGCATGCACGCAAGCTCGCCGCGAGGTGCACGTTGCTTGTCGCAGCAACAAACCAAGCCATTGAAAATAATGGGCCTTACGGTGGGTCTGAAAGTTTACACCTGCTTTGTTTGTTTACGTTGCACTGAAAGCTCGACTCTTACCACTACGGCATCGATTGTAATTGACACCTTTATATTTGATTCCTCACCAGCTTGCTACGTTATTCAATATAATGTATTAGGCCTACATTTACTTGGGCGTGCAAAGCTGGGTGTTGATCCTGCAGGTGCTGCATCAAGTTTAATGTAATTATTCGCTTCTTTAGCAGGAACTTTTTAAACGGCAAGTTTTTGAACAGGTGATCCTGTTCGCCCTGGTCAGTCTGAGTGTAGCCTACCCGAAATGCTCCCACACTGCCGACTTCAGCCGTTTCTTTGGTGGAAATAAAGCTTCACAGCTTGGCCCCTCTGCCACAGTTTAGCCAGTGAACAGTAGACTCTGATAAGCACGACACTTACGCTGGTGCACTGCTACTGTAACTTTTTTTTGTTTTATGCACGTTGCCACAGTTTCGTTCCGTGCAACAGAAATACTCGGTGTTGTGGAGCTTTTACAATTAATTAACCGTGACGTTTTAAAAATCCGGTAATCACTGCATCCCTAGGCATAGCAGCTGTTTACACGATATACCTTGGTTCTGTCTACTGCTGAATTTTTCATTAGATTTCAGCATTTATGTCTGGTATTCCTCTAACTCCCTAGCCAGACACTACCGATTAATTCAGTCTTCTCCTAAGCACGATGTAGATGTAGAATGGAACTCTGCAGAAATGCGGGATGTCGAGCACAGAGATTCGTCGACTGCAATGACTCTGACACCAGTCTTGTGAGGCTCATTAGAGGTAAGCCATGGTAAAATTAAGTGTAGAAAACGATCAGTTGTTGCAAGTATATCTCAAACAGCCCTCAGTTGATCTTCCTCAGTTCCACAGTCCAAGCCAACAGCTTCATACAAACCGGCACTCTGGAAGACAGATCACTTATGATTAGTATCAGGGCAACAGGTAGACAGAATTTGTTTCAGTACTAAGCATCATCGGCATTTGTTTCACCTTTCGACTTGCAGCATAAATGCACAGATGCCTCCACTCAAGTAGTAAGACGAATAAACACCCATTTGTTACAGTGATGAGCAAAGTAAAGCAGCTCACAATCTGTTAGCAAATCTTGGTACATTGAACTTTTCATACTTAAATTAAAATTGTTTGTGCTTTGGTATTTATAAAAATATGTTTCTTTGGTATTTATGTTTATAATTGGCAGTTGAAAGTGAAAGTCACATGACTGCTTGATTGGGGAGCACATTCCCTGGAAGTAATTGGGCAGTTTGAGTTCTTCTACTGTCTCCAGTGCTTCCACTAAGGAGATTCACTTTGTAATTTGTTCTTGAGCGCATTGAGGGTGTAGTTTTTTTCCATTTTATTTGATTTTCCAAGTAGGGCTTGACCTGAATATTTGATCATTGGGTAGGTTTTCGATTTTCAAATTTGGGTATCAAATAATGAGGGTTTTTTTACACACCTGACCTCCGCTCACAGCAGTGAACGTAACGCATCGGTTGATTGATGTGATTCCAACCTTGTTAATGTCCTGTATTCAAGAGAATGTCATACTTTAATTTGGAAAACTTTTCATCACTGTTATGTAGGGGTGGGAATCTCTGCGCACCTCACGATTCGATTTAATTACGATTCAGAGAGCTGCGATTTTAAAAAACGCTTATCGATACATCTTGATGCATAATTTCTTTCTATGCAGGATCTCTGGATAACTACTAAGCATTTAATTTGCGCATTAACATCCAAAAGAAACATTGCCTAATTAGCTTAAAAGGACTAGTTTCCATCCCTAATTTTCTTCATTTACTTCTCAACCCTTGACAAGTAGGTAAGTTAATAATGACATACAGCTGAGCTGAACTGTGACGTGACACGAGACCGTGGACTTTTGTGTGCGGATCCGAAAGAGAGAACTGGGCACTTCCCGTCGGCTCGGAGGTGTTGCGAGGCTACCCAGCCGACCAATCGCAATGCTTATGGTCTGCGTCGCCTTGACGTGTAGTTACATTTTTGAGGAGATGCACGTCAGGCTATGGCATAGGGTAGGGGGACACGCTGAGGCAACACCGTCGATTCTACGCAGAAGTATATATTGCACTTCAGTGCCGCGGCCGGTGGGGTCGGAAGAGGCTTATATATTTGTATTGACAGTAGGTTATTGTAGTTAATTTTTCACCTTATTTTAGTGTTAATTTACTACTTGAATCTGCTCCTCTGCTCTTCTCCCCATACTCATACACATACCTCTGCAAAATGCAATGCAAAAGTGGGTCACCAAATATACTTTGGCAGGTGCAAATACCTGGCCAGCAATATGAATATTATTAGTATTAACTGAACGGTGGCTCAAAAATCAAGGTCTGAAGCGTACCGTGGATTTGGTCTATGATTACACCCCTAAGCTGAGCTAATTAATATTACTTCGCTACTAATTTAGCTAACATTACGTAACAGCCAAAACATGCTGTACAGGGGAGATGTTAGCTAGCGCTAACAGCCTTCACTGTCCAGCAGTTGGGGAAACTACAGACTTATTAACGGACACACAGTGACCTACACTGCACGGTTACTACCAGACAGGAACTTACTGCTAATATTTTTCTCCGCTAACTTTCAACGTCATGTTCTGCCGCTCGCGCTCTCTCATTTGCTCTGCCTCACACACAGGATACGCAGAGAGCTGCCAAGCGTTAAGTGTCGCCATGTTCGCAGTGTGCAAGTTAAAATCATTACTTGAACATTGATATTGATTGTGTGACATTTTATTAGGGTGGTTATTCATTCCACAGCGGTGGTGTGGGGTTTTTTCGCAGCGAGGAATGCACGCAGGTAAGTTAACAGCTAAATCTAATATCGTGCCCATTTATCTTCCCAGTGTTCTTATTGTAGTTCAAATCTCTATGTATTTTATGGGCTCTTCTTTTATGTGTAATATATATCTAAGATATAAAGGTACAACTGCACATAAGGTCCATTGTAAGAGTAAAAAAGGAGCCAGCTTTCATCTATGAGTTTTGTACTTGGTTAGTAATCCCCACCCCGGTTCCCTATTTTTTGGACATGTAAAATAGTCACTCTGAACTGTCCTGTTAAGATAATTTCTCTAAAATCACAAGGCTGCAGGGCTCGCTGTCTGAACTTAATGCTGTTGTGTTCAGAACTTCATTGTAACCGCAGTGGAACAAATCAGGGTGAAATCTAAACATTATGAAGTGGTGTGGATTAATATCCTACTTCTCATCCTTAAAACAGATGGTGTGTAGTCCACATGCAGGGTAACCTCGAGTTAACCACGAACAAAACTTGCTTGGTTTAGAGATGCGGCGTAAATTGCCACGGCAGCAGACCTCAGTTAAAACCCATACACTTTTCGTAGTACAGGTTAGTTGGGAAGTTACACCTGACGTCAAAAAGTTGCAGTTGTGCTCATAAGTTTGCATACCCAGGCAGAATTTTAATTTTGGCATTAATTTTGAAAATATGACTCATCTTGCAAGATAACTGTCTTTGATTCAAAGATAGTGATGATATGAAGACATTGTTTTACATAGTTTGGCTGTTTTTTTAAACAATGATAACAGAAATAACCCAAATGGCCTGATCAAAAGTTGACAGACCCTTGAATGTCTGGCCTTGTCACAGACACAAAGTGACACAAGTGAAAATGGCAATTGAAGGTTATTCCCACACCTGTGGCTTTGTAAATTGCAGTTAGTGTCTGTGTATAAATAGTCCATGAGTTTGTGAGCTCTCACATGGATGCACTGAGCAGGCTAGAGACTGAGCCATGGGGAGCAGAAAACTACTGTCAAGACCTGTGTAACAAGGTATTGGAACTTTATAAAGATGGAGTATTAAGTATTAAGATATCTGAAGCTAGTCCGTACTGTTCAAAATTCTTGGATCTCGATACCAAGCCAAGATTAGGTATACATAAGTGTTATGTTTGGAGAGGGGTCAACAAGGCCTATAGTGAACAATATACCATCCCCCACTGAAGCATGGTGGTGGCTCACTGATGTTTTGGGGTGTGTGAGCTTTAAAGGCAAGTTGAATGCAGCGTGTTATCAGAAAATACTGGCAGACAATTTGCTTTATTCTGCACAGAAGCTGCGCATGGGACTCTTGGACTTTCCAGCATGATAATGACCCTAAGCACAAGGCCAAGTGACCCAGTGGTTACAGCAGAAAAAGGTGAAGGTTCTGGAGTGGCCATCACAGTCTGACCTTAATGTCATTGAGCCACTCTGGGGAAATCTGAAACGTGCGGTTCATGCAAGACAACTAAAGACTTTGCATGAACTGGAGGTATTTTGCCAAGATGAATGGGCAGCTATACCACCTGCAGGAATTTGGGGCCTCAGACAACTATAAAAGACTGCATGCTGTCATTGATGCTAAAGTTGGCAATACTGTTATGGCAGACTAGGCAAATGGACTCAAAAGCAGACTCGGGACAGATAAAAATTCAGGAATTTAAAGTTTATTGAAAAGTGGGTTGAGAGCAGAGGGCAGACCAGGGAATGGAGACCAGCAAGTGAACTTCCAGGCAGGCTTTGAGCTGAGTGGCCCCACTGGCTGCCATTCTGCTGTAGTTTTGTATAAATCTACAATAAAAATTAGCAAACCCCAGAAAGCGTTGCAGTTCCTTACGTGTGGTTCGTCTTGGCCACTCAGCTACTGCGCAAATCTTCTCAGGATCAGTCCTCAACTGCCCTCTTGATTATGTAGCCCAGGAAGCTGACGTGAAAGTCACACTTCAGCCTTCACGTATAGTCTGTTCTCCAGCAGCCTCTGGAGAACCTGGTGGACATGGGAGACGTGATCAGACATGGTTTGAGAAAATCAAAAACAAACCGGTTAAGAAAATCCCAGAGTACGCCATTAACTAGTGCCTGAAAAACTGCTGGGGCGTTTGAGACCAAAAGGCATTACAAGGTACTCAAAATGGCCGAGTGGAGTGTTGAATGCCATTTTCCATTTGTCCTCCTCTCTGATTCTGACCAGGTGATAAGCGTTCCTGAGGTCGAGTTTGGAGAAAGTAGTGCCACCGTGCAGGGGAATGAGGGCAGAGTTGATAAGGGGTAAAGGGTACTTATTTTTGATGGTGATATTGTTCAACCCACAGTAATCCATGCAGGGTGCAATCAATCTTGCCCACAAAGAAATCCTGCTTCAGCAGGTGAAGAAGAGAGACTGATGATGCCAGCTGCTAACGAATCATGGATTCTCTTTCACGACGATTCAATTTTATTTATATAGCGCCAAATCACAACAACAGTTATCTCACAGCACTTTTCATAAAAGAGCAGGTCTAGACCGTACTCTATGATGCTATTTACAGAAGCCCAACAGTTCCCACCAAGAGCAAGCACTAGGCGACAGAGGCAAGGAAAAACTTCCTTTTAAGAGGCAGAAACCTCGAGCAGAACCATGGCTCAGGGTGGGTGGCCATCTGCCTCCACCGGTTGGGGTGAAGGAGAGAGAGAGCGAGGGCAGGAGAGGAACAGAGAGAGACAGGTTATACATCTACTGGTCGGGAGGGGGGCTCCGGGGAGCAGGTCTATGGCACAGTCGTATGGTCTGTGGTGGTAAGGTGAGGGCTAAATCCTTACTAAAAACCCTAGCCAAGTCATGATAAACCTCTGGGATGGAGGACAGATCAGCGACCGAGGGACACGAGTTTGAGGCAGAACTTTCAACAGGAGGCAAGGTGGACAGGGGGAATGACAGTAAGGGCTCCAACTAACCACTTTACCAGCACGCCAGTCGATCTGGTGATTATGAAGCTTCAACCATGTGTGGCCAAGAACTAGTGGGTTAAGAGGGGAGGAGATGAGGTGGAGTTTGATCTCCCTGTGATTACCAGATACCAGGGTCAAGGGCTTAGTGCAGTGAGTAACCTGGGCTAACAATCTCCCATCCAGGGCATTAGCCGGATTCCTGCTCTGAGGGCTATCTCCCTATCCAAGAAACAATCATCCGCACCAGAATCAATTAGTGCTAATAAAGACAGCTCAGACATGTTCGCACAGAGGGTAGATTGAAGTTGCATTCTACCAGGGGTTGGGGGTGAAGAAGTGTGACTCATGTCTTTTGGCTGCACGGGGCTGGTAACCTGGAAATGACCAGTCTGCCTGCAGTACAGGCACTCACCAGCTCAGATTCTGCGGTAGCGTTCTTATCCCCAATAAGTGAGCCCAGCCCAATTGCATAGGTTCCTCACCAGAGGGTGCTGTTGTACCTGACTTCTGATTCCCAGAGTTTGGCCCATTCTCAACTCTCGCTGGAGGAGTCATGGGGGGCGAGAGTAGCAGAGTGGAAGGGAGCGGTTAGTTCTCTCTGCATCGCTCCCGTAGGCGGTTGTCTAACCTGATAGCAAGAGAAACAGAGAGTCAAAGTCAGGGGTCTCATCACGTGCAGCCAGCTCATCCTTTAGCTTTTCACTCAAGGCTTTTTGAAATACCCAACGTAACGCCTCATTGTTCCACCCAGAATCTGCTGCCAGCGTGTGGAACTCAGCAACACTCTTAACTCCGTGACGCAGCTGTAACAAGCGTCTAGCAGCGTTCCCTCTGTAGTCTGGGTGGTCAGACACTTGCTTCAACAGATTAACAAAATCATAGGTGTAATTAGCAACTGGATAGTTGGCATGTGTAGCTTCAGCCCAGGGCTCTCCCCCTCAACAATTCCATGACGTAACGTACCTTTGATCAGATGGAAAGGTCCGCAGTTGCTGCGTGAACACAGTTGAGCACTGGAGAAGGGAACCCCGGCACTTATCTAGCTCGCCAGAGAATGGTTCTGGATCAGGGACATAGGATTCCAGGGGAGGAGGTGGTGCCTGAGGGTTAGGCAGAGAGGGAGCTGCTACTGAAACAGGTGGAGAGATTTGTGTGGTTAATGAGGCAACCTGAGCAGTCAATTGAGAAATTTGGTTCACCATGGTTTGATTACTGTCCAGGAGTGCCCGGAGCAGCTGTTCATGTTGTCCCAGCAGTTGTCCTTGGCTGGAAAGTGCCATGCTGATGGTGGAGGGAGCGGGGTCGGAGTCCGCCGATTCCACGCTTGTGGCCAGATCATTCTGGTATGGCAGTCTAGGCAAATGGACTCAAAAGCAGACTCGGGACAGGTAAAAATCCAGGAATTTAAAGTTTATTGAAAAGTGGGGTGAGAGCAGAGCAGAGGGCAGACCAGGGAATGGAGACCAGCAAGTGAACTTCCAGGCAGGCTGTGAGCTGAGTGAGGCAGTGGCAGAATTTCCAGGCAGGCAGCGATCCTGAGCACAGGGAGACAAGGTAAGCGATCTCACAAGAAACAAACAATAGAATATATAACACGAGACTAGTTAGCCGCAGCGCAAATACCACTGAGGTAAGCTGACGATCTGGCAACGAGTGAGGTAAAGAACCGGGCACCTCTGTTTGCAGTCAGGTTTAGTGTGTAATATTTCTGAGGATCTATCAGCAGAAATGTAATCTAAGATCCATAACTATGTTTTCAGTGGTGTGTAAAGATCTTACATAATAAACCATTATGTTTTTAGAATGAGCCAAATTTATCTACATAACTGCAGATGTCATCACGTTGGAACGTCATGTTTCTACAGTAGCTGTAAACAGCGCTGCAGAGTGCATTTCGTCACTAGGTTCTTCTTGTTCTACTTCTGGTAGAATTCAGGCAGTGCAGACACTCAACACTATGTTGAATATGTACGTTAGTAGAAGAAGAAGAAGTAGTAATAATACACAGCTCAGTTGAAAAGATGTGGGACTTGGGGTTGAATGTTTGATCCCACCTTGACTTATCTTTTTCTCTCTTCAACAAATGGATTCTGCAGCAATTCACAACCCCTGCCACTAGATGCCACTAAATCTTACACACTGAACTTATACAGTCTTCACCCGGGCAGGTGTTTTCAAAAATGTTCAGTTTCAGTGACCTGATGCTGTATTTCCGTGTGGACAAATGGCCAAACTGCGAAGAAAAAGTCATGCTTTTGAAAATAACCGTGTTTGTGTAGACAGGGCTTAAGATGTCTGTTGCTGGGTCTAGTGCCCCGCTGTGATTAAACCTGATGTTCTGTGCTAGGCATTTACTGGGTGTCGTATTTTGGATGGTAGTTTAAATACAGGTCGCGCTTCTCTCTGTATATCCACAGCTTGACTGTACTGCCTCCCTTTCCATGATGAGACTGCACTGGGTGACATTCTGTAGTGGTGAGTATACTCAACTTTGACACTGCATGGTATTTTCTATTGAAGAGTCTAGATGCTAAGTGTGTAGTGAATAGTTTAATTAAATGTTAAGTATGTAGTGGTGAGGGTGGTAATGGTACATAGATAAGATGCTTGCCTTTGGTGTGGGAGACCTGGGTTCAATTCCCACTGTGAGACATTGTGTCCCTGAGCAAGACACTTAACCCCTTGTGGCCCCAGAGGCGGGCAACCACTGACATGTAAGTCGCTTTGGATAAAAGCGTCCGCTAAATGAATAAATGCAGTGTATGACCTTTCTAACAAGTTGAAAGAATGTAAGATGGGTTATATTGTAGGGAATAGTCTTATTAACCCGCTGATGAGCTGGCCGTCCTTTCTCCTTATAGTGCTGGCCTGCAGCAACTGCTCAGAATCTGCTCAAAGTATGGTGTGCAGCATGACATAAAATTTAACCCTATAGTATTATTACTAACCAAGGAGGATCAGAAACAAACCTTTCGTTCTTTTTATTTGGCAAACCAAGTGTTAAATGTGGTGAATAAAGTAAGATATTTGGGTCATATAATCAGGTGACGATGATGATATGCAGCGCCAGTGTTGCAAATTGTATGCACAAGCCAATGTGCTGGCACAGAAATTTCATATGTGTTCTGATGATGTTAAAATAGCTCTTTTTAAAGCTTACTGTACTCCACTCTAGACAGCCCACCTGTGGTGCAGTTATACTAAAGGGAAAATGAAAAAGCTGTGGGTGGCATTTAATGAGGCATTTAGAATCCTGCTTAAGTTCCCAAGATGGATAAGTGCAAGTCAAGTTTGTGACAAGTAATGTTCCCTGTCTTCATGCTGTATTGTGGAATCTTATGCATAAATGTATGTGTCGGCTGATCATTTCAAAAAATTTGGTCATTTTAGCTTTAACAGAACCTAAAAAAAGTAATACAAGGTATTCCTTGTGTTTTTTTTAATTATGGTGGAATGTGTTATGAAATGAGCTTGTACATATTTTGTACTGGGTATCTTTTATTGTGTCTTTGTATTTATTTTATTTTACTTTACTGATATGGACCTATGCGTCTGTTGTCTCTCTCTTCTGTCTCCCACAGTTGCTGATTGGGCCTAGACTGCCGGGGGATTTCCCATGATGCACTGAGCTCCTCTCTCCTCTACTTTCTCTCCCTCTGTATGCAACCTTATCCCATTATTGCATGTTACTAACACAACTTCTCCCCTTTCCGGTAGTCTTGTGCTTTCTCGTCCCTCTCCTCTCTCCTCCTATCACTTCCTGCAGGTGTTTCTGGCTCTGGAGCTGTGGAGTCTGGATCTGTGGCTGCGGGTCACCTGCTGCCCCCGTGTTCCTGCTCGACACCCTCTGCTGCAACGACTATTGTTACTAGTCCTATTGTTATTATTGTTATTATAATCATTAACATTACGACTGTTATCATTAACACTACTATAAATATCTGTACCATTTTTCATTTAGTCTATAGCAACATCACCTTTACTGTCTGTACCTCTGTGTGTGTATTGTGTAGGCTGCTCTCTCTCTCTCTCTCTCTTTCTTTCTTTTATTTCTTTCTTTCTTTCTTTCTTCCCCCCCCTCCCTCCCTCCCCTTCACCCCAACCGGTGGAGGCAGATGGCCGCCCACCCTGAGCCATGGTTCTGCTCGAGGTTTCTGCCTCTTAAAGGAAGTTTTTCCTTGCCTCTGTCGCCTAGTGCTGCTCTTGGTGGGAACTGTTGGGCTTCTGTAAATAACATCATAGAGTACGGTCTAGACCTGCTCTTTTATGAAAAGCGCTGTGAGATAACTGTTGTTGTGATTTGGTGCAATATAAATAAAATTGAATTGAACTGATTGGGGTGGTGTCTACAAGCCGACCTGACCTTCCTCCCCTGAGGAGACTAAAACTGTTTTTACCTACCAATTTATTATCCGGTTAATTTGGCGTGTACCGTTGTCCACCTTTGTAATTGTTCCTGCTCGGGGAACTCACGACGAGTTCATCACACACAAATTTATATATCAAGGGTTTAAAAGGGTTCCTCCTGATGTTGTCAGTTCCAAAAAGGTATCCTTACTACTCTACAGGTGCTACATATTGAATGAAAAATTAGATCACTATGGTTGAGTTTGCTCCTCCACTGTTCATCCAGGAGTTTGCAGACCATGCTCATGCCTTTTTACAGTAAGAAGGCTATCCAAGTATTTACTTAATCTGGACATTAAACAGTGCTCGGTTTGGCCTGGAACGGCCACGCCATTTGAAATGGTATACAACCAAACTTATATCCATTCAAGATAAAAAGGTGCAGGGTCTTTATAAAGTCAGGTTCATGAAGACTTCATGAAGTATAATAAGTTTCTCTGAGTCCCAAGTTATGTGTCACATTTTGAGATCTTTCAAAATGTGACACAGATCATTTTAGAATTTCTCCGATGTTTCCAGTAGATGGCAGAGGGCTCCATATTTTAGGAGATCAATCCATGTTCAGAAAAACCTGACTGATGCAGCAAATACACCTTTGTCCTTTTTGGAGTATCTCCTGAATGCAGTGGCAGACATTTAAATCTGCATTCAACAGATTTGAAAGTGTTTTGTTTGTTTTGTTTTTGCAATTGGCGTTTCACACAGTTCTCTTTATCAACATGAAGCGCAGCACAACAGTTAATTTCCTATCCAAAACATTATGTGTATTGAGAAATATGTCACCACTGTAAAAAAAAAAAAAAAAGGTATTTGTTTTTATTTATTTATTTAATTAATTTACTTATTTATATATTTTGGCATAAACCGATATATAACATATATATTATATGTTATATATATTATATATATATATTCTATAGCAATTAAAATAATGGCACTTCTTCACTGCATAGATGTGCGACTTTACAGTATATGGTACAGAATGAATCACAAATGCTGCACTATGCTTCAGTGTGCTTTATTTTCCTAAATTAAAGAAATTCCAGAACAGCACTACCAAAATTGTGTCACCAGATAAACACTTGTATAGGATAGCTGTACTGTGAACCCTGTCTTCTGTATTTATGTCCTCTCTTGTAATTTACATGGGAAATAATCTTTTTACATGCCTGGTGCATTCACTGCATCCAGGAGGGACATAACAGTAGTCATAAACTTTCCACCTCAATGAGGAAAATAATTCCTTTATGGGGTAGATAACCATCTGTCAGGGGTTTCTGTCCCTGTCTTTGCTGGGTCTATGAATACTGAGACACATTCACTCCAAATATTCCATATCTAGATGTCATAAAAGTGAGAAGCAGAGCCACCTGGGTAGGTGTTCAGTTAAAATGGGAATCAGCTGGTTGGTCTATTCTATTGCATAACATGTTTTTATGAGAAGCAGTTCTGTTGAATATATGAAGAGTTTTGAAAAAGTGAACACAGTATTGAGAAATGCATGTAAGATACTGCTACACACAACTAAAGTAATGGCATCAGTAGATGTGTAGCTGAATTGGTCTTTTATGCTGTTTCAGCATGCCACACAGTATCAGCAACTCTTCTACAGTATTTATACAGGGTTACCAATATTTTATACTTAAAGCTACAAGTTGTATATACTGCACACCAGGGAGTATCTCATCCTTAAAAGAAAATCTAACCTAAACTCTAAACGGAATCAGATTTCCATAGGAATTCATAGATGTAATTCAGCCCCCCAACCACAGTGACACAGATTAGCCACTAGAGAGAGACACAACAAAACACAAGGCAAACTCCTCACACCGAGGATATATGACTAATTTATCACAAGGATGCTAACATTTCTATGAAGAATTATGTTACAAATGTGTTTTGGGGTTTGGGTGAAGTCCGTGTACTGTGTCTGAAGACAGCATGGGACACTGCTGAGGTTCTGCTGAGGGACTCGGTGACCTAGCAAGTGAGGAATAATGTAGCGTTTTCCTTGATAATATCTTTTACACACTTCTGGGTTAAAGTTTAAAGTAACAAACTAATACCGTCCAACAACTCCAAAGCTATCTAACGGTTGCAGTCAGCCTTCAAAGAGTGGTTTTGTTCCTAACCTGGCCAGACAAATCTGACAGGATATGTTTGTCACTGTGTCCAGTAGTTGTTGGTCAAGAACCTGCTTCAATGCTAGCTGCTCCTAAAACCATGTCCCACTTTCTGTTTCAAATCATAGTAAATGCACAGGATAAATCCAAAAATGAATAAATCAACTCAGCCCTGTTCAAGGGGTAAACTTGCTTGCGTGAACAAAGGAGTAAGGAATGAGAGAGTGAGGCAGAGTTAGTGTTGGTGGCACATCTAAATCAAAAACTATGAAGAACGCCCAGGTGAGATCGCTTTGGATTAACAAGCCTAAGGCAGTAGTTCTATGGAACAACTAAATTAGTAATGAAGCAGGAAGCAACTAAATTAGAACCAAGAGCATGTGGTTCCTATGTTACAGTGCACCATAAGTGTTCTACATGCTATCCTTGCACAAGTTGTAGGAGGTTCCAAACATTCGGTTAAAACATTTACTCAGAGAGATACTCAGTCAGTATCTTTCAAGCTTTGACAAAAATGCCAATACCCACCCCAAAATAGTGATGAATGGAAATTGTGTAGTGTTTTTTTAAAGAGCCATTCCAAATATTATTAAACACCTACAAGGTATACAGTTCAAAGCTAACTCAACAATGGAAATCTTTGTCTATAGGCTTGAATCTCATCAAATGAGGGTTTGTGGCTGTAATAAAGACAGCTCCCGCTAGACAACACATTTTCTGTTGAGAATGTTTGGAAGAATTTTAAAATAGCCCACATTTAACCTTCCTCTATATCCTTCACCACATTCCAAAACCCATATAGGCATCACCTCCCATCAGAGCCCATCTAAAACACCCAGAGAGGTTCTCTCCACCAAAATCAACCCAGATTTGTATATTTACTGCTTAGTGCTGCAGTTCAAACAGCAGTGACAGACTGAGAACTAGATTCAGACACACACACATACACCCAAATGAGGAGTGTGTGTTTATGTGTAAACTGGAGTGGGCTACAGAGAATCTATTCATCCTTTCCACCGTAGTGTATACCTACACACACTGCACACACAGACTCACAGAACCCTGTAAAAGACTCCAGCCAGTGTGTGATGCAAAGTAGGTGTGAGGTCAGGCCCAGCTAAGTGCGGTGTGTTTTCCTCTCTGGAGCTGGCTGACAGGAAAGGGGCAGTGATTTTGGGGAGCCGTGCCTTACTGAGACACACTGTTGTGCTCTCCAGACAGAGGGGGAGGAAAAGGAGGACGGAGGAGGACAAGAGGTACAGGCACATTGCCCCAGATGAATCACAGTGAGGAAGTCATGCTTTGAGTGATACATACATTTTTGACCTGATGTTCTGTCTGGACTTCTGCCTGTCTGTTTGGAGTGCATCCATCCTTTGGATCCTGTTTGCATCGGTAGAAGCTGCGGATGTTGGCTGAAAGACAACATGATCGACTATAGTGAGTAGGACTTTCATTCCCAACGCTGTAGGGTTTTTAACATGATATTTAATCAGTGCAAGACCACAATAATCTGAACCATGTGTCTGTCAGACTGGTATGCAAATTGACATTTATATATCTATAAATCTAGAAAGATTATCTGACAGGAAAGAGTAAAAATTTTGTTTCTGAGCTCAGTCTGAGTGAGGATTGAATAACTATCAAAATTAGTTGCAGAGCATGGAAGTTAAATAATGCACTTTTTGGCCTGAGGGCTGGAGTATAATAATGTGTGTGTGTGTGTGTGGATTCATGGACCCACTTGCACACAGAGGTCCTTCATGAAAACACAAATTGCACAACAGTATGTCCATTCCTAGGTGACCTTTAGAGTACAAATAGCCCAGTGAGGCCAGCAGTGGATGGGCACGGCTTCCTCTCTGCTCTCTCCACAGCCACACAGAAGCCCACAGGGCCATATTTAGCTGCGACCACATACAGCACACTGAATGATGCTGTCATTCTAACGCAACAGAGGACAGCGTAGCTGAGTAGTAGTATAAACAATGTATGTGAAGGCTCTCTGCCATCCAGGTCATAGTTATCCAACAAAGGCTGAGGTCAAGGGCAACTGGACTTGGTTGAAGATCTTCAACCAAGTCCAGTTGCCCTTGACCTCAGCCTTCGTCGGATAGTATAAACAATCTCTGTGATTGTACACATTGTAAAAGTGGTGGATTATTCATTTGCAGCATGATGCAAGTGGCTCTCTTGGCTGTCCTCTGTAGGTCTTGCTCCATCTCACAGACTGGAAAAATCTCCAGCGAAAACCCCAAACAACACACACGTTGTTCAGCTGTGCAGCCACCCCGCCTTCTGCTTTCCCTCAATCAGGTTCTGTTAGACTAGAGTCCCTGCCTCGCTAATGCTAGAGGCAAAGTATGGTTCCCGTGAGGACCCGCCCACACACACACTCACATAAGACCCTGTAAACACATGTGTACACACTGTTTAACCAGCGTCTATCATGAATACACCTTTCATGTGCCCCCCCAACACACAATTTTCTTCTTCGTCCAAGTTTTCATACAAAACAGTGTTACTGTTGTGTGGCATTTCATCAATAGAGTAAAAAGTATGTCAGAAGAAAATAGGACTCTAATCTCTGTGTACTCAACATCTTCTAAAAAAGCTCTTGTTTCAGCGCTTTTTTATGAAGCTTAGAATATCTTGTTATACTCTAATATCTAAGATACAGCATGTTAATAGGATTCACATATTAGGCAAGCACTCACAAATTTAACTTTTTATTAAAGCTAGCATAGAAGAAACCAGAGAGAGACAGCTGAGAGACATCCCACCCCCTCCCTTCAGAGCTCCCTCCAAACTACTCCCCCAAAACACATGTTCATGTGCAGAGTGCGCACAGGTAGACAGGCAGGTAGGCTTGTTTCTGCGACAGCCACAGATACCTGAGGTTTCTCATTTTTGTGTTAGAGCATTGGATTTATTGATTGCTGTCGGGATGTAGAGAACAAATATAACAAAACATGCCTCTGAAATAAATGACCCACCTCACTTTTAAATTACATTTTGGGCCATTCCTTCTGTTTATTATATTGTTGCTATCTTATCCATGATATCAACTCACACTCTCTTTCTTTCATCTTTCTATCTGTTGTCTCCATTTAACCCATACTGTCCATTATCATAACTAGCCTCAGTCTATCAGTCTGGTGGCGTGAAACTCGTGATCATTTTGGGCCTAAGGAAAGGGGAAATGGTAATGATTAAAGGCTGTTAAAAAAAGAAATAGTAAGTAAAAAGAGAGATAGCAGCTGAAATTGATTTCCATCCTACAGTGAGCTGGAATACATTCAGCTGGAGATTGTAAAGGCCTAAAAAAAAAGACAGAGGGAGAGATGGAGTCTATGCAGCTTATAGGCCTCCAGCATAGAGATCCATGTCTCTGTTTCCTGTCTATCTCGCCAACAAGCAGACTAATGCTCCATAATTGCTAACACATTTCCAGGATCAGAGCCACAGAAGAGTCACCAGAAAAGAAAGCCCTTCTTCTTCCTCCATTTACCTTTTAAAATGGATAAACAGATAAATATCAGTAAATATATGAATAACTATAAAATGATTTAATTTACATAAGAAATGACTTAATTTACTTTTTGTATTATATAATTTACTTTATGTACTATAATAATCATTTTACATATAATTTAATTACTGAGATGCAGTCAAAACTGAGAGCTGAGACTCTAGCTTGCTGTCTTGCGGTCAGCATATTATACATAGTACTTACTGTTTGACGAGAGTCTGTTATATTCCACCTGCATGCTGTTATATTCAATACAAAGAGGACGTTGTCAGCATATGGTCTCGACCAGGTACTCAGATCTTAAAACTATATGCACACTCACAATCATTCACCATAAGTTTTTTCTAATGGTGAACTGAGTAAGATTTCGAAACAAAGTAGGAGTTTCAAAATGACATTATAGCAGACAGTGATCATTCATATAGAGCAACAGCTGGCTGTGGCCTACAGTTTGTGGGAGTTATATCATGACTGGAATACACACAACACGTTTTCCAGGTCAGAGACAGACAACTGACTAAGTACTTGTTTTGTTGTTGGTTTTGGTAGCAGCACTCTACACACACTGATTACCTAATGACTAACTTTCTTAAAATCACTATCCTGGCGTTCGTTGTGGGCTTGACAGGAACTGATGAGGAACGGTCAAGGACCTGGGATTAAACATCTTACTGTGCATGTGGATCCTTGACATTCTGACGGGTTCTCCAGGGCTTTTTCCCAGTGGCGTGAGGTAGTAACAGCGGGCCTCAATATTGAGGGGGGATCCCAACTTGGACCGATCCTTGTTTTTGCTGAAATGTGATTTGCTCTATGCCGCCGATCAAAGGAGTTTACTCTCAATACGTGTTGTCGGGGCTTAACTCAGCCCAGGGTTGTGTGACAAGCACAACACAACAGGTAAATATGTGGTAAAGAAAGATAAGGGGGGGGGGAGGGGGGAGTGTGGTGCCAAAGCTAAATGCACCAAATTAACTGACTTCTTCCTTGGTGAAAACGTGCTGTGGCAGGCACAGATAAGGCACTGATAAGTAATGCATTTATTACATACTGAAATTATTTATATACAGTTGTGCTCAAAAGTTTGCATGCCGTTGAAGAATTGGTAATTTATATACCATTTGTAAAGAAAACATGAGTGAGCAAGCAAAACACACATCTTTTATCTCTTATGGGATTCACATTGAACTGTATATAACAGAATGGCATAATCATAAAACAAAACATGGCAACAAAGACAAAAATGACCCGACCCCTGTTCAGCAGTCTACAGAGACCCCTCTCCAAACATAACGCTTATGGTTGTGACCATAAATTCTTTTTGCAGTTTTGACTTAAATCTTTCTCGGTCTACCTGATCTTGGCTTGGTATCGAGAGATCCAAGAATTTTCCACTTCT
>NC_060166.1:522876-544901 GCF_021292245.1 Micropterus dolomieu | reverse complement strand
ATGGTTCAGGACTAACCTGAGCCAGCCCTAACTATAAGCTTTATCAAAGAGGAAAGTCTTAAGCCTACTCTTAAATGTAGAGATGGTGTCTGCCTCCTGAACCCAAACTGGAACCTGGTTCCACAGGAGAGGAGCTTGATAGCTGAACGCTCTGGCTCCTAAAAATGTTTGTCTGAAACAGTTACCATCTCAGGAGACAAAAACATCATGTGGACTGATCCAGTATTTAGACTTATTAAGCTTAGCTTAGCAAAAAGACTGGAAACAGTGGAAAACTATTCACACTTTTTTTCAGAGGCATTCACAAAGATTGAGGATTCAAACAATGTGAAATGATCCCAACCAGGAAAGTAGGTAAGTCTAGTGCAATTGAAACATCAACATCACATGCAGCTGGAGAACTGCTCAAACCTTCTGAGCCAGTCAGGCTCTGACTGTGAGGGGGCTGGGAGTGAAGTTAGCAAGATAATGATGTTAGACCAAAGGCCTTATGGGTTTTCAGTTAAAGAGCCTCTGCACATTGTTTACTAAGTGTTCATGGCAAATGTGAGAGACCATCTACACTAGCATGTATAATGCATTTGAGGGTCATCCTTTCGTGGTCTCTGGAGTGTGAAGCGTTGAAGTGTAGAGACCATCATTTAATCTAATGGGACCAGGCTAACATCACTTTCTGTTCTTACATTGTATAGATTGTTTGTACATTAAAACATGAATTGAGCTAGGAACTAGCCTCTGTTACTTCATCAGTTTCTATTTTTCTGTCCATCTTCCATGTACTTTAGTCATATATGCATTTTTTCTACAGACATTGTGAACAGAGCTGCGTTCACGTCATGTTACGACTGGGAAATTTTGACCTTTCTGACCCCTTTAGTCATTTCAGACTTTGTCATACGTGTGTGGAGTATCCATGTGTTTCTCTCAACAGAAGAATGATTAAGCTGCAGCCTTGAGGACCTTTTTCAAAGCAGGGAAGGAAAAGCACTTTTATCTCTGTTAGCCTCCACAATTGCCTCAGCAGTTTCTCAGAGCACTTACACACACGGATGCAGTCAGACTATCCTAACTGAATTTTCTAATTGCCCTCCAGAGCGTCCCTCTCCATTAGGCTTCGGGACGGCTGGGAGGAGTGCGCTGGTTCCTGAGCTCCCAGCACACATACATACACACACGCTGACGGCCATGCCTCAGAGATACTCCCACCAGAAGAGGAAAGCCAGCACAGCGGCTGCCCGGAGGATGGAGAGGAGACGCAGGGACCAGGGGAAAAACAGCAACAACAACCCAAACTGCAGCCACAACCACCATTCGAAGAAGCTGGCCATGCTCTCCAGGTACCAGCACCACTCTGGCTTACAACTAAGGCTGAACAGGAAGTCCAATACATATGAAGTTAGGTTACTCTCCTTTTTATTGGCAGAAATGGTGTGTAACTTTCTCTTTGGACTGATGTAAATCTTTATGATATAATTTCAGTCTAGAATATGTGACACATTGATATTTTGCCTTATGACGACCAGAGATAATAATTTGAGTATTCTGATAAATAGAATATTCTTCCACATCAATATCGCTTTTATAGCTGCATAACTCAAGTGTTTTACAGTTTTGCAGTGTTGATATTTATGTTATGAATACTTGGAACTGACTTTGTGACTTTCGCCGACTCTGTCCAGGTCCCTCATCCTGTGTCACTCTAAGACGAATGATGACAGTCCAGAAGACAGGCATGCTGGAGAAGTGTCAGATGGGTGCAGGGCATGGCGTTCAGGCTGGGAGACAGATGTGACTGCTGGGGATAAAATTCAGTACAGAGATGCAGAGAACACACACTGGGGGACAACCCGGCAAACAACCGTGGAAAAAAGAGGAGGCATTGAGGCAGATAACCACACGCGTCATACCCCCACACTCAGGGAGAATAAACGGAGCATAAGGAGGACCTTCAGCATCAAGGTACGACTGCACCAGTTTGAACAAAAGTGATCGTTTGTATATAAAAATAATCTAAGCATTTTCTTCAATACATCACTTTACAGATGCAACAATGGTCTAAAATACTGATGCTTATTTTCCCCAGAGCATTAATTCCACTGGCTTTGGTGCTCCCCTGACTTTACCTTTAGCATTGACATTTATTTGATGTTGAGGTTTGTTGTTTTTTTCCCACACCGAGTTGTGCCCTCTATGTGATATTTCTCTAGACACTGTGAACAGAGCTGCATTCATGTTATTTTGGAATTATCATAATTACAAGATTCCGACTCTTACATAGCATTCACATCAACATCCAAGTTGTAATCACAGAATACAGTCGTGCCTGAAAACCAACCAAACATGGATTCCTCACATTGGCCAAAATCCATTGTTCAAGGTGATTATCCCAAATTTAATGGATATAATGTTATTAGTAAACAGTGTTTTTAACCCCCATTTGACCAAATTTGCAGGGGGAACTGCTTTGTCCTTTGAATGCTCACAAGTCATAAACATGGGAATATTTCCCATCTGTTCCATCCATCCCATTTCATGTGAATGGGCATTACTCTCACTCATGTCACCTAATGGTGATGTCATTAAAACAATGAGCTGGTATGAGCTGGTATGAGGATGAATTGTCATTCATTTTACAGTAATAAGAACATGTTCAACACGTGTTTCAGCACATGTGGCTCCTGCAGCCTCCCAGTAATTCATTCCTGTGGAATCATCCACTGTTTGACATACTGATTTGAATTCAGATTTATTATTTAGCCATCTATAAGTCAACCATTTGTTTAGAAGTGAGTGTTTGTTTATTGTACATCCCAAGACTTAACATGGTATCAACGTGTTAAAGCTGTGCTGTATACGCTGTGGTGCGTGTTTCTTGTCTAAATGTAATGATAATCACATGCCCTGTGTTGGTGTGTTGGTAGAGCTGTGGCTGGCCTGAATGTCAAACATTCAGACAAAGACAGGGTTTGTTGTGCAGTTCTGTTTCTACAGCTCGGCCTCACAGCACATTCCACTAATGTCAAATGAGGAGAAATTGTCGGTTACTCATCACCTTACAAAATGAGTGATAGATACTTGAGCAGTTCAGCACTGGTTTTTGCCTATACTAATATTTAGACCATCACCAATGAGCATCATTAAGCCAAGTCAAGTCAGTTTCTTTATATAGCATAGTTTAAAAAACACCTGCAGTTAACCAATGTACTATGACAAAGACGCTTAAAACACATTCAAAAGCCAGAGAAAACCAGTGGGTTTTTAGCCTGGATTTAAAATGTTAGATGGTGGGGGCAGATCAAACATGTAGAGGGGGGCAGTTCCACAATTTGAGCTACAGAAAAAGGTACAGTCCCCTTTACAGGTCGAATGGCTGTCTGGCATGGAAAGCAGCAGTTCATGAGTTGACAGTGTGATACAGTCTCAGTGTTTTAGGAGGACATTGTTTATCAGGCCATTTCTACCATGATCACCATGTTAGCTTATCAAGTATACCACTTGATGGAGTCAGACTGCAAACCAACCCTGACCAAAGCTGAGCTCAACAGTAATTTAATAGAGCAGTGTTTTTCCTCTGGGGCTGAACATCAATCACTCTTAATCACACCACAATACCATAGCCCTCTCCTTTAGGCTTTTATGTTGAGACTAAATCATTTAGAGTCAAAAATTTTTGAATGGAGTCTTGTTGTCATAAAGAGAGATTTGTCAAGAAGCAAAGAATTAATCAGGCTCACCAAATTATTGGGTTTCTTTGATTCATGTGATAACACGTTCACCTTTGTGAAAATGATCCAAGTAAATTGACCGAAAGGAAGTACCTCAGTGACCATTTCAAGAACACAACCGTTCTGTCTGTATTAGATCATTTAATAATCTGGTCACATACTGTCCCCTTAAGAGCCATTAAGACATACATGACTTTGCCTCATAAGCTTAACCTCTAAACACTACAGCCCAGTTCATGCATCTATAAAACCTTACTGCTGTTTTCTTTTTCCTTGGCTGTCACCTCACTCAGCCAGATGGTTGATATTCTCATAAAGCTTGCTTTCTACATCCTAGAACAGAGGTTCCCTTTATGCTTGTTCACTGTGTGTATGTATGTGTGTGTGTGTGTGTGTGTGTGTGTGTGCCGCTATAGGAGAGTAGTATCTGGAGGATGTGTGTAACCACAGGGCCCGCTGAGGAGGTGTGTGGACCACAAATGGCTGATAACAGCGTCCAGACAGAAGACAAAGACATTAATGTGGAGCCAGGGAGGACTGGGGGGGACCTACACAGGTAATAAAACACAATACCACAACTCTTGTGTTTTATTTCTCAGGAATGTGCTGCACAAATGGTGAAAGCTGCACTTTAGTAGATATACAGAAATGCCCTTGTCTTATCAGGCTAAATGAGAAAGTGTAGCAACAAAAGAAGAGCAGCCAATCACCACTATGAGAGAAAAAATAGATTCATTATATATAGATGAACAAAATATGTGTGTCTGAGACAGACCCCATTCCAGCCTGGTATTAACATGTAATCTGTATCTGAATATCTTATGTGGATCAGGAAATTTGCATGTTCAATGAATGCAGCTGTAAATGCAAATAGAACTTGTTTGTTAAAAAAGTGTAACACGTTGAAAGGTCACCTAACTCCACCTCTTCCTGTTGTCTCAAGCTGCCTCTCAAAGCTACAGAGGAGTCCCTCCAAGGGGGTAAGCCACAGTTGGAACAGTGAAGCCGACCAAAGCCTGCATGGAGGGCTCCATGTAGGCCCAAAACTGATGTCAAAGTCCTGTGACAGGCATTGCACATGAGAGAGACTGTATTGGTTAGATTATAAACTGTGAATCTAAAAAACTATTTGGCCATCAGTGACGCTGCATTGGTGTTTGGCAGGTGAGCCTCGTACGTGGGCTGATTAAACAGTGACGATCCGAGTCACACAAACACACTGAGCCATGAGACTTTTTTGTTCGTGCAGCTATGCAGCTACCAGAATTACGGTGTTTCTCACGTTGCTCTACGTCATTAAACCATGGTTATGCTGTGTGATCATGCGCAGTGGACGCAGTAGATGCTGGTGCCAACAGGAAATAGCCCTGTAGTTGTATTTTATTGGTCCAAAATTGGCTTCACTGCTTTCCATTCAAATCAGCGGGGTGGCTTCAGCCAGTAATATACTGTCTATGAGTCCCTCCTCTGCAAAGGAAAAATAAGTCCATACAGCAGGTGTGTTGCAGGCACAAGTGAGATGATAAAAGATATTTTCCACAAAACCTAATTCATGTAGTTTGAAGACATCAACAAATGTTTTATCCTTCATCATAATGAACATGAAAACAGTAGAAACTCTGCACCCAAATTACAAAGTAATCTACATGGAATGTACCCTTGTATGTATTTGATTGACCAGTGCACTGATCTGGGGCTGAAGTTAAGCCAAATTCAACATTTTGGCTGGACGGCTCTGCATTTACTTACCAGTAGGGGTGTGACGAGATCTCGCAATATTAAAACGTGATATTTCTCCACAAGGTGAAAAGCTGTCTCACAATATCAGCATGATGGAGTGTGAGGCTCAGTACACTTAATTTAGCTTGAGAATTCAGTTTAAAAGATTCATTTGTACATTTACTGAGTGCCTCTAATTGATTGGTAGTGTGGTATTTGCAGTTTATCTACTTTATTTCAGTGAGCTCTTGCTGCAAAGAAACTCCCACACACTGTCTAACTTGCATTATAGACCTTCATATAGACCTTCTTCATCAGGCAAATGTTTTGCTGAAGGTCTTGTACCGTAACGTTGTCAGTTTTTTGTTTTTGTTTTGCAAGTTAGACAGTGTGCGCAAGTTTATTTGCAACTTTTGACCTACTCATTCCCTCTGCTGCTCCTGTCTCACTTTATGGATGTGCAAGGTCATTTTCTGTTCTGTTTTAGTGAGCTCTTGCCATTTGGAACAGCCTATGTAAATGGTTTGCTGTGCAGTGCAACAGTAACATTTCCCTAGCATTATTCTCAAATCATATATATTATTATTCTCAAACATATTTTATGTTGTATTCTGTTTACATCCATGTTTATCAGCTTGCAGTCACTGCCTTTGTTTGAGCCTTGCTGTGTTGTTTTTTGCATTACTGCCACCAACTGTCTATCAGTGGCAGGAATGTGTGTTGTGTTGCATGCGTTGTAAAAAGCCAACAACTTGAAAAAACATTGCTCCATAGCGGTAGTAGTGGTCAAAAACTCCACAAGACAACTTTAATCCGCTAAGTCGGTAAAAAGACAGTATGGGTCTTCAGTAATATGGGTTTTAGTATTCAACCTATATTAAGTGTAAAACACAAAATGTACTTTACTTTTAGACATGAAAAGCGACTTCTAAATCCTGTACCAGTCTGACCCTGCTAATATAATGTTTTTTTGAGTGAATGTTTGTTTGAGTGAAGACTTTTGGACCTTCCCGGTTTTCAGCTGTCTGTGTGTTTTCTCTTCAGAGGCTGCAGCTTCCTGAGCCCAGACAAGCAGGCACCCTTTAACGGACAGTTTCTAAACGGCAGTGCTGGGTTGGCAGGGGAGGGAATGAGGAGCATTCACATTAAAGCCTATAGTGAGGTAATAGCAGGTAACACATGGAATGGATTCTAATGTGACATTTCTTCCTGTTTTCCGAAGTCTTTAAGAAAACCCCTACTATCCTACTATCATCAGTCCAGTAAGGCAAAACACTTCTATGTATCTCTGCATTTGTTGGTAACTGTTTCATTCATTCAGGATCAGAAGAATCAGAATCAGGATTACTGGCAATAAAATTTTCACATATAAGTAATATGCCAAGTACTGAAAAATTTAAGAAACGTAAATGAAAAATGAAAATGAAAGAGCTGTACAATTTGTGCAGGAATGAACAAATTATTGGCCAAGGAATGTGCAAAAAATCACGTAGACTGCAGCCAATCACCTTCTCAGGAGAGCAAATGATGCACTGCAGCCTGCCTTGTCCTTGTCAGTGGCAGCAGTGTACCAGATGGTGATTGAGGAGGTAATGATGGTGGTGTAGAAGTGAACCATTATAGTCTTAGTCCTCTGCTGGGCTTTTCTGTTGAGGTAACTAATGTTCAGCTCCCACCCAGGAGGCAGAAAGACTCCTCCTCTATAGATTCACACGCTGCCTTCTGTCAGACAGCAAGCCAGTGATCTACCTGCAGATGGAGTTGGGTGCACTCAGCTGGGACAGTTTGTTCTGAAAATAAATTTCTAAATGATCAGATACATGCCCTTTATGGCTAGACAGAGCATCCAGGGACAGTTGGTGGGTGAAAATGACAGCATTGTCCTGTCTCTGTGCTAACTATGTTTGTGGGGGCATGGCATTCTCATGGTGCAAATAACATTCCCAGTCTTCCCACACACACACTCAGACACAAGGCTCTGTGGAGTCCAGTCAGAAATAGTAACACACATAGTGGAATTTAAAAGTTTAGAATTTGAATTTGGTCAACAAAAAAGAGAATATTTTTTAAACATTTATATCATTTGTAGGCTTCACGGTGCTATTTTTGCAATAACATGGAGTCTAGAAAAGATAGGGACAGTCAAGATTAACATTGTGACATCAGTGAGCAGGAACGAAGCACTGGGAAACTCTCCAGCTAGTCATGGAAAGTCAGGGCAATGTTATGTAATTTTACTTCATCATCATAAAAAAGTAGAACATTATTGTGAGAAAACAATTTTAGTTAGGTAATAGGTTTAATCATATATAACCTTTACACGACAAACTGCATCAACAAGAATGAGCAGCACATGGCGTTATATCATTTTGGAGCAGAGGTCATAGTACTAAACCCAGGATGGGGTGTTTTCATTGCTCCTTAGCAGCCCCCGAGGCAGTACATCAGGTTTTTGTTTTCAGGTTTTAGTATTTTTCGTCGCTGTAGTAGCTTTCATGCTGGTGTGTGTAACACCTTGTCATCCTGCCAAGTCTATCTGAGTACCTTTTATGTAAGAGGATGTGGAAACCTGAACAGCAGAATAAAGGAGAAACGGAGAAAAAGAGCAGTAGGAAAGAATGTCTAACATGTGACGACTGGGCTCAGCTGATTCTGTTTTCAACACAGTCTTTGATTCATTTCTGTTTTAAATAATGGCTCCTTTCAGCAGTGAAACGCCCCCTTTTAATGTGCAAATAATACAGAGAAGATCTAAACCTTGTTGAATGCAACTTATGTCAGTTATACAGCAACTATTTAAAGTTTGTTTACATTAACCATACAGTAAACTACTGGACATAGAAGACCCCAGTAAGTCTGTAGTAGTAAAACTCCTGGTTGTACTGAGTGAGTACTAAGTATACTTATGAAGTGAACTTTTGGTAACATTTTCTGTGAAGGTCATCGCTATAATGACTTCTGCAGACATTCATAAAACGATATAATTCAACCATAAGACACTATTACAACTGCTATACTCACTTATAGACATGCATTAGGTACTATAGCAAAGTTCATAATGCATTATGACCTTTTGATTTAATATTTAATAATGGTAATGCCAGTTTAAACCACTGTGGGCCAAGAATATCACAACAGGTTGTATGAAAATGACATAAACTAATTTATAACATTATAAGAGGGATTTGTTTGCTTTAAGTAAAGTGAGACTACTACTACTGTGACTCTGATCCATGACACTAAACTATAATATGCTATACTACTACACATTACACTGTATTTTATTATACTGTAGTACATAAAATATACTACTTTATAATACACTATACTTTAGTATAATATTTCTGTACTCTACTACCTATACTCTGCTTTGCTTTATTATACTAATTATATTACAATATTACACTATTTTATACAATACTCTACTGTGCTGTCATGTTGCCTCATGTTGGGCCACAGTGGGAATGCTTCTCTTTGCTGTTGTGTTGTGTACTTTAGGACATTTCCACATGTGAAGACACTCTCCATTTGCACAGTCTGACTACAAGTACAAAGCATCAAGCTCTCATCTCCCCATCCGATCCTCTATCACTGGCTGGATACACAGAAGAAGTTATGGCTAATAACAACCACCTCAAGGTAAACGAGTGTAGTCTGACCCACTACTACAAAAATTGGTTTCTAATCTCACACTGCAACTTTTGGGGGGAAAACTGCCCACACAGGTATCTGATTGGGTCTCTTTGATGTGTGTGTGTGTGTGTGTGTTTGTGTGTGTGTGTGTGTGTGTAGTTACCCATCCCAGAGGTGAATGAGGAGAGGTGCTGGGAAACGGAGAAGACTGGGCAGAGCCCACCAGGACAGCCGGCCAACAATAGGACACGCTCCAATTCCACCAGTGTGTATCATAAAGTTTTCACTCAATTGTAAAATTACCAATTATCTAGCATTCACCCAGAGGACTAAGAGCAATTCTACTGCATTTCACTTTGCATGCAAGTGGGTCAGATTTGGGTAGAAGACTTCACAAACAGGAGGAGGCTGCTGCACTGTTCAGGGCTGCTTTTAGAGTGTGTAGTAATGGCAGATGATGAAAGGAGAGGATGATGGGAAAATTGTTTCTAATATGTTTATTGTCTTCGGGGAGGTGTGAGGCCAGGGAGTAATATCCATTTAGTACTGGGAAGCCACACTGCTTATAGGAAATGTGGTCCTAATTGCGAGAAATGCTACGCTTACAATTCAGTTGCTGTGAGGCTGAAGTGATTGTAGACTGAACAGATTGTAGCTGGTACTGTATATCTGTAATGAATGAACAGCTAGTTTGACTAAGACATATACTTCCAGTGATCAGGAAAGTACAACCCCCTGTAATAGTCCAATCCAATACCTACTTCACTTTTAATGGCAACACAAAAAGTCTGTAGAGTTTCTGTTAAGTACACCATGGACAAAAACATGCGCTACATAGAGTCAGCAGCACAACATATGGACAGACATAACATATCACTGATATACACAGTAGTCCTAGGTGGACAATGAACAGATCCATATAGCACAATGCAAAATGCTAGGATTGTTTCCAAGCTGCAGTACCAGACACATTTTATTATTAGAAATTAAATATATTAACATTAGACATGATATGAAAACGGGTGGCACGGTAGTCCGGTGGATTGCACTGTGGCCTCACAGTAAGATGGTTGCGTGTTCAAACCCCGGTTGTCCTTAGGTGTGAGTGTGACTGGTTGTTTGTCTATGTGTGACCCTGCGATGGATTGGCAACCTGTCCAGGGTGTACCCCGCCTTTCACCCGATGTCAGCTGCTGCGACCCTGTACGCAGGATAAGCATGGATGGATGATATGAAAACTCCTTTGAATATAACAATTTACCACAAAACTGAGTCGTTGCAGCATGAACTGAATATCTTTTACTGCTACAGTATTGCATTAGTACATAGTAGTGCAGTGTCTATTTTGCTGGTCACTCTGTGCTTGATACTTGATATCATGGGTTTTACCATCTCCTGTTGGTTATGGATGTTTTTCTACCATATAATTTTGAGGTTAATTAATTTTAGCCTGATGTCCATTATCTGATGATACTGTGTATATCAGCAGGTGTTCATCCTTACTGGATTGGGGATCTGGACAGCATCATCATGAAGACTCCAGGGCTGTATACAAGTCATCCTCAGGGGAATGGTGGTTTATACGGAAACAGGAAGTCCCTGTCCCAGCAGCTGGAGCTTCCTCACACCACCACACAAGTATTTGATTTATCTGAGTTTAAAAACAATAAAAATGACACCTGGTGACCACACACGTCCATTCTAGTGTATACAACTACATTTGACAAGTAAGAGCTGATTTATTCTCTGCTGGAATTCTGGACTCCCTCTCTACACCAGACTTTTCACACACCTGCTAATCCAACAGTGTTTTGTTCATTGTGATATGGTCAGAACAGACTTGATTCTAATTGCTAACTAACAGTGTTAGTTTAGGTAAAACACAAAGAAAAACTAGAGTCTTTGACCTGAAAAACAATGTATCCTTTCCAGTTGTTCAGTGAGGAAGCCCATGATCTGCTTATCTGCCAGAAGCACAGCCTGGCTTTTTGCATTTTATCGATGAAAACAAATGATAGAACATGAATCATTGACAGTAGTTGACAACAGCAGAGGACAGGGGTTGTATTAGCATTTTAAAAGTAACATTTATTTTAAAAGGTAAGGCCAATTAATACTTTTAAAAGTCCCACTAAATATTTCTGCTAGTAGTTTGATCATTTTACTTACTGGTACTAAAGGGGCCAATCAAATTGTGACATAATTCCCTGCTGTGTGTGTGTGTGTGTGTGTGTGTGTGTGTGTGTGTGTGGGTGGGTGTTACATGCACCTCCTCTACAGCCTGTGCACCGTCCCTCACGCTCTCTCAGCTCTGCCCAGCTGGTACACTCCTGCAGCAACATGCAAGCCTTCATAATCTGTAATATTGTGCTAATGAAAGGCCATGGCAAGGTAGGAACCATACACCACCACCAACACTGTCACTATATTCTGGTTTGACAAAATAATTTTAACTCAAGGTCCACTTGCTAGTGGACTGCACCTCAAGGCTTTCATCAGCAAATGGAGTTTGCAGAGTGTCTTGAACAACATGCTTAGTACGAGTCTGAGCAAACTCCGTCAGCTTCTACTCTTGCATAAACTACCTTATCCCGGTCAAGAATGAACTCTGACACTCAACTAGTATTCTGGTCTTAGTTTACTTCTCTTATCTATATAAACTACACACTGGTATTTGCCAAAACGTTAAACTGTTCCTTTAATTATGATTGTATTTAACGGTGTTAATCAGTGTTATTTATAATAATTCTGTTGCTGTTCCTAGGGTCTGGGCTTCAGTATAGTGGGAGGGAGAGACAGCATGTATGGACCAATGGGGATCTATGTCAAGACCATTTTCCCTGGAGGGGCAGCAGCTGCTGATGGAAGGCTGCAAGAGGGTGAGGGACAACATAAGGTCCATGAGCTCATACACACATGCAATTTATGACTAATTACTGAAAGACACTTATTTTCAGTTGATGAGAGATTTTAATTTTGCTGTGGCTCTGAGTAATTGAAGAATAAAGGATTAAAGCTGGTGGGCGGCTGTAGATCAGGAGGGTACAGCAGGGTTGTCCACCAAATAGAAGGTCAGTGGTTCAATCCCCGGCTCCCCCAGTCTGCATGTCTAAGGGTCCTTGCTGTGGCTGTGCCATCAAGCCTGTCTGGTGCCGTCAGTGAATGTGTATGAATGTTGTTTCCATTCTGATGTGCAGTTGGCACCTTAGCCTCTGTCATCAGTTTGTGAATGTGATGTAGTGTTGTCACAAAGACTAGAAAATACACAGACATTTACCATTTGAAGAGCATGTGGTTAAGGAACTTGAAAATATTTGAACTGTCGGTTGACTAAGAGATTTTGTCAACTGTTACTGAGCAACATATTTGAAATTAGGTTTTCATTAGGTTGTATAGAGTGTAAATGGGTTTTCCATTCATCATATCGGATTTCTACATTGTGTCAGTTGATATGTTGATATGTGTCTTCTGTTTCTGTCTCTGCATAGGTGATGAGATCCTGGAGCTGAATGGAGAGTCACTACACGGTCTGACTCATGATGAAGCTCTGCACAGCTTCAAAGTAAGGCAACTACAGTACCTTACGATCCTAACAGTATTCCTCCCAGTTAAGGGTTTTTCTGTGATCAAAATGAAGCTGAGGTGGTAACAGACCCATGACCCACTGATACCGATTGATTTAAAAAATGTGAGCAAAAAAAATACTTGGCTACTCTGACTAACTTACTGGAAGACTCTGACAACTTTCACCTGAAAGGTAGGACCCCAGAAATATCAGAATCAGAATCAGAATCAGCTTTTATTGCCGGGTATGTGTACACATACGAGGAAATTGACTCTGGATTGTACATTGCTCGTGATGTGCTTACTCATACAAAAATACAAAATCATAATAATAAAAATCAAATCAAATCAGACACAGACTTCAGTGTAGACAACACAAATATACACAATATGAACAATACAACAATATAGACATATTGACAAATAGTGCAGTGAGCAGAGTGCAAAGGATGCAGGAGTGTGTACATGTCGGAGGTGGATGTGATGTACAGGTACATATACAGTACATGTACACATGTACACAGTGCAATGAAGCATAGTGCAAAGGATGCTGGAATAAATAAGTAAGTATTATGTGCAGGTGTTATGAAGTTGAGGTAGGTAGATTAGGTATACAGTATCTACAATATGACGATATAACAGTATGAAGAGCTCTGAAATAGAGAATGGTGAATAAATAATAAGTGTTAGCCAGTAAACAGGTGGCTGATTAGAGACAGAGTTACTGGGTAATTGCACAGGAATTGTTCCTGACACACTGAGTCAGAAATCAGCTGTTCATCAGAGTGATGGCTTGAGGGAAGAAACTGTTCCTGAGTCTGTTGGTTTTGGCGTACAGTGCTCTGTAGCGCCTACCAGCCTTAGGCAGGTTGAGCTTCCTGAGCTGGCGCAGGAAGTACATCCTCTGCTGGGCTCCTCCTGAAGTCCACGATCATCTCCACAGTTTTGAGCGTGTAAAGCTCCAGGTTGTTCTGACCGCACCAGAGATCCAGCTGATCAACCTCCCGTCTGTAGGCCGACTCATCACCGTCCCGGATGAGGCCGATGACCGTTGTGTCGTCAGCGAACTTCAGGAGTTTGACAGATGGGTCTCAGTGGTGCAGTCGTTGGTGTAGAGGGAGAAGAGCAGTGGGGAGAGCACACACCCCTGGGGGGCGCCTGTGCTAATAGGCCGGGTGCTGGATGTGATGTTCCCCAGCGGAGGATTCTATTCTATAGTCTAAAGCTGACTGCATCATCCACTGACCTGTTAGTCAAAGCAGGCCTGTTTCAGTTTTTGCCTGTATGTTGGGATAAGATGAACCAGACAGTGATCAGAGAGTCCCAAGGCTGCACGGGGAACAGAGAGATAGGCGTCCTTTAACGTAGTGTAGCAGTGGTCCAGTGTGTGTGTCCCTGATATAGAAGCCCCAATGAAAGGGGAGACATAAAACAGGCAGTAGTTGGACTTTTTTAGTTCAATATAATATGAGAGATTTTACCGTTATATTTGTAGTTAAAATGGTTTTGTAGTTTTTGTACAGTTAGAAACAGTTTTGATTCAGTTCAAAGGGGCTTTATCGGCATGGAAACAGAGACGTTTACACTGCCAAACAAGTCTGAAACAAAAACAACGTAAATAAAGAGAAGAATGATATTCACTCAGTATTCTTATTTTTGTGATGGTATTTTGTAATTGGATGGTCATTATTTCTTCTTGAGTATATATTTTTATAAAATAAATGGAATGAGTATACTGCTACATCCCCAAACCAATTGCCAGAAGTAACCATTGTTGAATGTACACATGCATGAATCTCCAAACATGCATGTGGATAACAGAAAGTCGCAGTATTTGTATATACTACACAAAACAATATATCCAGCCCTGGCCCTCAGATATGATTTTAGCCAGCCAACATTTCTATATGCATGTAGCATTGGTTTGAAATATGAAATGTTTTTTAAAATGTCTTTGTGCAGCAAATCAAAAAGGGCCTGCTGACTCTGGTGGTGAGAACCAGCCTGCGTGTGGGGGCACTGTGTGGGCAGTTACAGGTAGCTCAGCTATGCAGGTCACGTTCCCTCAGCTCCACTACAGCCATGGCCAGGGTCAGTGCTGACATGGGAGACTACAACTACCTGAACAACACCTGCAGTAACACACGGAGCGTCCCTGGCCGACCTGCTAAACCCAGAGACCGCATCATGATGGAGATCATCCTGCAAAAAGGTCAGCCTCAGGGGACGGTTTAGACACTGTAGTTACTGATTAAACAATCATTGAAAAATGTTTTTATAATTTTAAATACCAAACGTTTCTCTAATGGAACAGTGGCTTTCTTTTCTGAGTTTCTCCCGTTTATAAACACAATACTCAGTTGTTTATTACAATTTTCTGTACCATCAACAAAATATGCAATTTGAAAGGGTTACTCCGGCAATAAATTTTGCATTGCGCCACATGGGGGGATTCACAAGAGAGAAAAAGGTTCCCCACAAACTGACATTTTTACCTTGTAAATGATTGATCAGTCAATAATGAAAGCATTTGTTAGGTGCCGCTCTAAAAGAAAATTGGTACCTGATTTCTATTTCTCTACTGTGTGTATAGTGGGGTGTCAATACTCCTTATGTGTGTAATTTCCCAGAGGCTGGTGTCGGTCTGGGTATTGGACTGTGCTGTGTTCCGTCTGGTGACGGATGCCCTTCGATCTACATCCACACCCTCTCTCCTGGATCTGTAGCACACATGGATGGTAGACTACAGTAAGGAGAAATTACTACAGGGTTGGAAAGAGTACTTAATGTAACTACAGTAATCAGTTAGTACTGTAAAGGAGTACAATTAAGTTAGTTACTAAAAAGAACAGATTCTGTTTGGTACAGCATGTAATAGGATATAAGGTTAAAAGCACAGTGTGTTACAATCATTGTTCAGTTTTCAGTGATTAAAGTGCCTCCCATACAAAGCCATTCAGAGGTCAGAGGTCAAAGGACCTCTGAGGAGTCCATCTGAATGACATTGTCAGATTTTTTTAATTTTGTTACATTAAGTTACACTATGCATTTAATACAAATATATTTCATAAAATATGATGATTAGAATATAAAATATAAAATATGTTGTTTTATTTTAATGGATCCTTGGTCCTTATACACTGTTAGTGTGCATACTCTTGAACACACTTGAAGTGTTTCTTCACCTTCCCAAACTTCCCCTCCTTTAGGTGTGGGGATGAGATCATTGAGATCAACGACACTGTGGTTTACAATATGGCGCTGAATGACGTCTACACAGTCCTGAGCCGATGCACACCAGGTCCAGTCCACATCATCATCAGTCGACACCCTGACCCCAAAGTATGTAACACCTCCACCTCATTTACTTTACCCAGTGCAGATTTATGGGCTTACAAGCAAAGCCTCTGCTGGCTCAGTGTTATTGTTGCTTCATGGGTTCAACTGTGGGCCTCTGTACTGTTCACATGGACTCCCTCTGGCTTTCAACTTAGTGTTCTGGCTTCCTACCTCAGTCCAAACTCCTTGGACTGGAGAATCTAACTTGCCTTTGTGTAAATGTGAGGAGGCCTGTGTGTGTGTGCATGTGACACTGGTGACCTGTTTTTTCAGAAAATGTTTCTGGGACTTTCTCCCAGTACATACATACTACATACATACTGGAATAAGTTCTCACCTCTTGTAAAGCATCATTGTATTGCACCAAACGTCATGAATGGAAAACATAGCAGTCCAGTGTACATGGATAAATGCACAATATTAAACCACTTGCAATCAAATAGGCTGCTGTTGTTAACATACTTGCCTTGGTCCAGGTTTACTTCATTATTTCGATATATTTAATTTTTCTTGTAACATTACCCTGGTATAGTGCTTGCCAAATGTTACAGAATGGACATTCTGTACTCTAGGCCTTTATTTCTATATATTTACTTTAACTTCTTGTCTTTCTTCAATTGGAAAAATGAAAAGTAGGAATTTTCAAAAATTATTAGAATTTTTTGTTTTTTCTCGTTCGGATTTAGATTTTTGATTTGAGGAGAGAGGAAACTTGCGTGGAAGCACCAGTGTATCCTTTGTGAAAGTCTTTTCGGGAGCTGTTACGTGTGAAAGAGGCTTGACACACACAGCTTGAATTTACAGCCCATGGCAGGAGCAGGACTCTACAGTGTTCCTTTTGTATTCAGAAATTGTATTAGTTATTTAAGATTATGAAATGCGAAATCAAACTTTCTGCCCTTCACTGTTTGTGTAGCGCCTCGTAGGCACTGTTTTAACCACATTCCTTGAATACATTTCTCCTTGATATTACTGATGTTTTATAGTTGAATGTAGGCTACACCCAATACAACTGCTCTAATCGTGACATGTTTAAAAGTGCCATCAGCTGCTAATGTAAATTATAACAAGAACATTCTCTTGTATTCGGCACTGATTTGATGTATTTCCGGTTGTCATATGGTGACCATTATGTAGTATAATAATAATAATAATAATCTTTACTTTTCAAAAACAAGTTACAAAGTGCTTTAACAAGTGTAAAGACAATAAAATACCCAAAAGACAATAATACAAAAACAATACAAGATAAAAGCAAGAAAACATTGAAAAGACTAAAATACACGTTTAAGATAAATATAAAATAAGTAAAATAGAATAAAATAAAAGGGATAAAATAAAGTCAAATAAGATCGGGAAAGGCTCTCCTATTTAAGTATGTTTTAAGAAGGGACTTAAAAGAGTTGTGAAAAGGCTGTTGCAATAATCCAGGCGTGATGAGATGAAGGTGTGTAAAATGGTCTCGGTGTCCTTAAAAGTTAACATAGATCGAATTTTTGCTAGATTTCTAAGTTGATAAAAAAATGATTGAACAAGCTTTGTGGTGTGCTGCTCGAAATTTAAATTACTATCAAACCAAACACCAAGGTTCTTTGCCACAGGCTTAATGTGATTTACTAGGGAACCAGCAGATGGCAGTATTTGATTTGCCATCTGCTGGGACCCGATGACCAGGATTTCTGTTTTGTCTGAGTTCAGCTGGCGGAAATTATTTGACATCCATTTTTTAACTTCACAAAGGCAGTTGTTAAGTGAACTCAGCATTCCAGGGTCTGTGGATCTGACGGGCAAGTATATTCGTGTGTCATCAGCATAAATATGAAAAGAAATGCCATGTTTATGGATAATATGTCCAAGGGGAAGCAGATACAAGGAAAAAAAAATGGGTCCTAAGACCGACCCCTGAGGCACACTATATTTAACTGGACAGAACGAAGAGACATAGTTGTTTACAGACAGAACTTCCTATTTGACAGGTAGGATGAAAACCATTCTAGGTCAGTACCAGAGATCCCCACCCAGTACAATACGCTAACTTTGTGTGCGCTTCTGTTGTGCATTTTCCGTGTCCCCCAAAGTGGCTGAGAGCTCGACGACTTCACCCGCCACTGCCAAAATTTACCTGCATTTGGCTGGGTGGCCGGTGCCAGTTTCATTCTTTGCACCCAGAGTAACTCAGGCAAATGCTGCACACCAAAGAACCGGCCAGACTACAAGAGGCAACTCCGGTGTTGTCGGAGAATCACTTGTCTATTAGAAACAAGAGTTTCTTGATTTTACTTGAATTTATTTTAGTTGACCAACTTTTGTACTGACACTCCGTATATGCTTTGCTTCCTTGCTAGTATCCAAAAGAGGAGTTTTTTGTTGAGATATGGAATCACTTATTAATAATTCAAATTTTCACTGCCTTTTTGTTAATGGGCTGTAGCTTCACTTAGAAATGAAGCACACTCCTGTTTTCTCTGTTGCTTGGAAGGTTTATGAGCTGAAGCCTGCCAGGCCAAACTAGACTCGGATGATGTCAGTGAAAACAGTGAAATATCAGAAAAGCTGAAGTCATGAGAGTGTCACATCAGCTCGCCGGCTAACGCCAAGCAGTTGTCAACGTTATCCAGTGCATTGTAATATATAATATGTAACATTATGGCTTTCCACATTACTTCACCAACTAACACAACCCACATTACCATTCTGTGTCCCACCAGTATTATGTCAAAGTTTTTATTTTAGCCTGCAAGAAAGGATGTAACACTAAAAAGCAAATGTTGAGCGATTTGTTTATACTAGCCTTGATGAAAGGCAGGAGCAGCCAGCTACTACTGCTGTTTGCTTCATTCAAGCATTTATGGTAAATCCTCTCAACAGACCAGTGCGAGCTGACAGGGAGGTTAGCAACTATATCATGTCACTTTCTCTCTTTACAAGGACAAGTGTTGCAGTATGAGAGTCCTAACTGAAGAGAGGCTATGAAGTTTATGTTACGACATTTATCAAATTGGGTCGGACTTGATGAATTTAGCGTGAGGATACACGTGACAACATCCGGTTTTCAAAATAAGTATGGAATAACATTAATTGTATTATATTCACAGAAAGTATAAAACAAATTACTCGTGTACATTAATAGTAAATGGACACACTGGACCCTCTTGGACCTCAGACCCACCCACAATAGACCCTCCAAATCCTGTGGGAAATACACAGTAAAAAGCACATTTTGACTATTAAATTTATGCAATGGTAAAAAAAAAAAAAAAAAAGGCAAAATGAATGGAAAAAATGTGAATGTACTTGTTCGGTATCCGGCAAACATTTGGTTTCGGCTTCGGCCAAGAATTTTCATTTCATCCCTAAATAAAATGCAATAATCTACTCTGTACAGTGCTGGTCAATTATGATATAATACACTGTGCATTATGTCATTAATATATATGTAGATAGCACTCACTGGTAGATTTCTGCTTATTTTTAATAAAAGGCCAGTATCTGTCTAACCATAGAGGCTCACATGCCTGAGCACAGATGACATGGTAAGAGAGCTGTGGCTGTCTGCAGGTCTGTACTATATAAAGCAGCAGAAATTTATAAGAGTGCTACAATACAGATAGGATATAAAGAACGGGAGGGGAGTGCCAAAGGAGATGAGTGCTGTATCCCAGTGACTATTCCAGCACAAAGATGGACATGGTACTCTCTGATGATCGCCAGCTCTTCACAATCATGGCTCTATAACCATAGGAGCCATCTGAGACAAGGAAGCTGATTCTTCCTTTTAGGAACACAATCTAATCGGCATCAAAACAACGGCTAGATACACAAGATATCACAGGTACCTTTGTCTACCCCATGTCAACAACAAATGGTACTATGAATGTACTTGCTTGATAATAAGGAAAATACACAAAATACTGACATTTTCAAATGTATATTTCTCAACTTAAACAATATTTACAACAAGTAAAACAGCACAACGACCTCTGGAGGTGGTCAGGGACACCATTACCACATGGATGCAAATGCCTTGATAACCACAAAAACAGCAACTACTTGGGTGGAAATATGTATCGGCCGCAGTCTTCTGCAAATAAATTCAAAACGTTTGCCCCCCCCTCCAAAAAAAATTCACAAAACAAATAAACTTCAGTGTTTCCCCTAGGATGGAGTTGTAGCAGCAGAGGTGAAGCAAAATTTTTGTCTGAATATATAACCCCACCACATGTTTCATATCTGAACAAATAGTTGGAAAAGCTGGAGCAGCATAAATAAACAACAGCCAAAGATCAGTCTACTGGAGGAACTACAACCTTTAGATCTGGAGAAAGTAATTTGGTTGGTTCTGTTGCTCCACAATGATCAGAATCATTCTAGATACGACTGTTCATGTTTGCCTTTTGTGTCTTCATTTTACAGCTTCTGACATTTATCTGTAGACATTAATATAAAAAATAGGCAACATGAGAAACATCCTCCCTTCTGAGGTGCATTTTATTTGCACATTAAAATCCAAAAAGAAACGTCTCCTCATCAGCTTAAAAGGACTAGTTTGCATCACTAATAAGCTTTACTAACCTCAGCTCCAACAACCACTCTTTCATCTGAAAACTAATTGAATCAGTCTGTACAGGACGGAGCTGCAGGCTACGGCAGTTTAGTCTAAGTTTTCACCTGATGTTCTCAACATTGGACAAGTAGGCAGTAACAAAATAAAGCTTCCAGTTACGTTCTATAAATTGAGCTAATGTTAAGTTACATAGCAGCTCTGTAGCTGCTGTAATATAAATGCTCCGTACTTGTATAGCGCCTTTCTAGTCTTTTCGACCACTCAAAGCGCTTTTAAACTACATCTGCATTCACCATTCGCACACATTCATACACTGAGCCCAAGTGCTCAAACAGAAACTAACATTCACACAGAAGCTAGAAGTAGAAGCTTTCCTGCTCAGCTGCGCAGTCTGAAGGGGAGATGTTAGCTAACTTAGCGCTACCCGGCTTCACTTTTCCAGCAGGTGGGAAACAACAGACTTTTCACAGACACTGTACATTTACTGCCAGAATATTTTCCTCCTTCACCGTCACTTTCTGCCGCTCGGACAATCAGACACTCACACTCAGCTATGCACCTCCTGATTCAGAGTTATGCTGCTCTTATAACACCATCTGTCACTTATGTTCTGCATAGAATGAGGAGAGGAAGCGAGCCGAGCATTGCGGGTGAAAACATGTAGAGCATAGTTTAATGATCGTGGGAAATCTTAGTAGTAGTATTTGATGACTGAAAACATGAAACTGCTGTTCTGTCCAACTGGAATTAATTTTATACTAGTGGTGTTGTATAGTATACTATTACATAAAATGACAATAGCCTACATCAGAGGTCACTAATAGGCGGACCGCGGTCCGGATCCGGACCCAGCTGCCGTCCTCTCCGGACCGCCGACCTACAGCCCATTTATTATTGAGACTTACTACCTCGTGATGGAGCGTTTCTATTTTAACCCACGCAGCTTTTCTAGCATTTACTGTACTGGTTTAGAGGACCAGGAAACTCACAGACCAATCGCATGTGCTCCAATCGTCTCATGTGACGCTGCTCAGCCAATCAAATCTGTGCATACCGATGCTTGCGAGTCGAGTCCGCGAGATTCACCAGAGACGTTTTGGAAACACACCCGAATTGAGGAGACGAAAGATAAAAGAGATTTCACATGACTTTTAATCAAGAATGTACAGATTTTTACATGTACATTCCTCCCACGGGCAGTTCAAAACCAGAATATCTCATAGATCTCCAATATGCTAGCTGGAGCTCACGTTTCTCACTGAACAACAGAAAATAGGAAAGTGGTAGCTCTGTAAGAGGAAATGAAAGAGAAGAGGAGGCATTACAGCTGTTCATTTGTTATGATGTGTTGAGTGTTTATTATAAAATTGGTTAAGACTACACTTCATCACTTCAAGCTACACTTTTTATTACATTTTTTCTAAAAATTAGGCACTTTAGTTTACTTAAATTTAGAATTTATTATTTGAATAGTTATTATT
>NC_060166.1:522342-522776 GCF_021292245.1 Micropterus dolomieu | reverse complement strand
TTTACAGACATGCAAAACTTCCTATTTGACAGGTAGGATGAAAACCATTCTAGGGCAGTACCAGAGATCCCCACCCAGTGCCTCAGTCTGTCTAACATGATGTTGTGATCAATGGTGTCGAAAGCAGCGCTAAGGTCCAGGAGTACCAGGACTGAGCACATGCCTCCAAGTAAGAGGCCACGGGGGTAATAGAGGCTCTGATTGACACCACCTTATTGGTAAAATAAGATAAAAACAATTCACAGTCATCCTTACTTCCAGCTGAGGCACAAGGAGGGGTTGGGTTTACCAGCTGATCCACAGTCTTAAACAGAAACCTGGGATTGTGTTTATGTGTAGTAATGAGTTCAGAAAAATAGTGTGTTCTCGCATCCTTAACCATGTTATTTTAGTTAATTAATAAATCCTTCAGACTGAGGTAATGGACTTGGAGA